>NW_005842660.1:407207-414447 GCF_000455745.1 Alligator sinensis | reverse complement strand
TCTGGATTTCTCTGGTCAGCCAAGGAAGCCTCTTGGCCCCTTTCACCCTTTTTCCCTGCATCGGGATCGTCTCTCTCTGTGCCCAAAGGATCATTTCCTTAAGGCACAGCCACCCTTCCTGGGCTCCCATCTCTTCAAAACTCTTCAAAACTCTTACTCTGCAGTGCACCCTTGACTAAGGACTCTTTGATAATCTTTTGTAAGACCTTACCTGGGATAGAGGTCAGGCTGATGGTCAGGCTTTAGTTTGCTGGATCCACTTTCCTCCACTTCTTGAAGATAGGCACCACATCGGCTCACCAGAGGACCAAAAGCTCTCAAAGGTCCATGCCAGGGGCTGGGCTATGATGCTTATCAGCTCCCTGAGTACCCCTGGGTGTAACTCATCAGGTTCAGCTGACTTGAAGGTATCCAGCCTGTCAAGGTGTTCCTTCATGAGGTCAGCTTTGGTGGAGGGTAAGGAATCTCCCTCACCCGGGCATCCCTGACCCACAGTGGGCAGGGTGTCCCATGGGACTGGTGAAAAACTGATGGAAAGTACCCATTTAGCAAGTTTGCTTTTTCATGGGCATCGGTTGTCAGTTGTCCTATCTGGTTTAGCAGGGGTCCAATGTTGCCCTTGCTTTTCCTCCAGCTCCCCACATTTCTAAAAAAGGACTTTTTATTGTCCTTGATGCTTGTAGCCACCTGGAGTTCCATTGCAGCCTTGGTTTCCTGGTTCATTCCCTGCAGGTCCGGACCAGTGCAGTATATTCTTTCTTGGAGATGTATCCTGTTCTCCATCCTTTGTAGGTCTGTCTTTTTAGATGCAGGAGGACTGCCAGTTCCTTGATGAGCCAAGGGGGCTACTTTGCCCTCTTCCTGCCTGTCCTCCAAGACAGAATAGCCTTAGCTTGTGCATCTAGGAACACTCCCTTGAGGAGCAACCGCTCATCCTGGACTCCCCTCCCCTTTGTCTCATGGTCCCTTAGGGCCTCACTGACAAGTCTCCTGAGCTTGTCAAAGTCAACCCTCCTCCAGAAGTCGAGGACCTCTGTACTGCTGACTGACTTGATAGCTTTTCAGTGAATGGTAAAGGTGATCAGCTCGCGGTCACTGTCACCCAGCTTCCCTTCAATTGTTAGGTCACTGATTAGGTCATCCCCAGTTGCCAGTACCAGGTCGAGCAGCGCTTTGCCTCTTGTTGGCCCATAGACTTCTTGAGTCAGATAGAGCTCATCCAGACATGTAAGGAAGCTTTGCGACCGTTCGGATTTGGCCGAGCGCTCTTCCCACGAGATGTGCAGGTAGTTGAAGTCTCCCATGACAACCATGGACTGGGAGCATGTGGCCTTAGCCAATTCTCTGGCAAACTCCTGGTCAATCTCTTGATTCTGGGAGGGAGGTCTGTAGTAGACTCCAACCATTGTATCTCCTGTGCGGTGTTCCCCATGAATTTTAACCCAGAGGGTCTCTAGTCGTACCCTTGGGGACCCTTGCCTTTCCCACAGGTCGCTTTAGGGCTTGGGCAGGGGTGGGATCCCATAAGTGCCTTGGTCTGCTGGCTTTGCAAAGGTTGCTCAGTGGACCAGCAGTGGCGGTAGTTCCCCTGTTCCCCGGCAGGCTTAGTTTAAAGCCCGGTGGAGCAGGTCAGCAAGTCTGACTGAGAAGAGCCTCCTCCCCAGTGGAGAGAGGGGAAGGCTATTCATTCCCAGCATCTCACTGCCTCCTTCACCAAAGAGCAGACTGTGGTCATGGAAGCCAAAGCCTTCCTGATGACGCCAGTGCAGCAGTCTTTAGTTCACTACCTGGATCCTCCTCTCCCTCTCCCTCATCAGCCCATAGCCTGAAACTGGAAGGATTGAGGAAAACACCACCTGTGCCCCCAACCCCTTAAGCCCCGCTCCCAAATCCCTGTAGTGCTTAATGACCTGGCTTGAGGGTTTTGCGCTGTGTTATTGGTTCCCACATGGATAAGGAGCATAGGGTAGTGGTCAGTGGGCTGGAGGAGTTTAGGGATCTTCTCCACAATGTCTCAGATACGGGCTCCCAGGAAGCAGCAGACTTCCCGGGCTGAGGGGTTGGGGTGGCAGATTTCCCCCTCTGTCCCCCTCAGGGTGGAGTCTCCCACAACAAACACTTTGCGTTTTGATTTAGGTGGAGCGGGGGTGGTAGCTAAAGTTGAGCCTGTGTTGCCTGCAGGAGCTGGCAACTTAGCATGCTCTGCTGGGGCTTCAAGAGGTTCATACCTGTTGCAAAGCTCCAGTGAGGCAGGGACCTTGGTGCAGTGGGCCTTGGGGCCCTTGACCACCTTGGTCCAACCCCTTGGCTAGGCAGAATGGGAAGTCCCTGAGTCCTCCCTTGTCCTGGAGGGAGACCATGGTCTACCCTCCGTCTCCTGGGGGAGAAGGGCCTGGCAGTAGGAGTTGATCTCCTGATCACAATCCCTGATGGCACACAGTGTCTGGACTGTGCCCTGGAGCTTCTCCAGATGGCACACCAGAGACCCCAAAAGGGATCAGACCTCACAAGGGGAGATGGCCATGATCGCAGGCCCCAGAGCCTGAAAAAGTGACAGGCAGCCCCTGCAGCTGAGATGGAGTCTCATGGAGTCTGTCTGCATGGAGCCCGGAATCATGGGCTATATATTTCCTATATAAATTAAATTCTACAGTAATCCTATCCAATATAATTATAGATTAGAATTCAAAAGAATAAATTAACTAATGCAATAAAATAAAAGAGCCTCAAAGAAAAAGGTATTCTGAATCTGAAATCTGCTTGCTAGCAAGTAGGGAATCCTTTACAAGATCAGTGCTGTTAGCCGTAGTTGTCTGACACTGAGCTGCTGGAACACACTGCTCAGTAACTGACACCAAGGTAGAAAGCAGGGCCGTTCAAACAATGCAGCCTTTTATGCAGTGTTTCCATCCCTCCCCCAGAGCACTCAGATTGGAAGGGACCTCAGGGAAGGATCACAATCACTGGCCAACTACACAATCAATAATGAGAGCATTCCTTCCCCTCGTTCCCCCCTCTTTCCCCTCTTCCCCCTCCCTCTCCTTACTTTAGTTTCTGTTTCCCTGCAGCAAGCCCAGCTTGAGCTTTGAAACTCAAAGCGTTTAAAATTTTTGAAATGTTTCTACTTGTCTCATTCCGAGGCTGTTTCAAATCTCCCTGTTTCATTTCAATTTCACTGTTTCAAGCTCAAAATGAGTCAAAACAGTGTCAAAACAAAACTGCCAGTGAAATTTTGCACAGCCCTAGTGCAGGGCTACTCCTGCCCCACTCTGCTCCTATATGGCAGCCAGGTGAAGCTCGAGGATCCCCTGGGTGCTAGCCCCCAGCTGGCACGGGGCACCAGGGCCAGGTCTCGGGTCTGGGGGGTGGGGGAAGCTGTTCTGCCCCGGTGCAGTTCTCTCCCACCCCACACCCCTGTACCAGGCAGCTGCCTGCTGCCTAACCCGCACTCTGAGATCAGAGCAGAGGCTGAGACAGCATCATTATGTAACCCAGAGATTAATCTGCTGCAAAGTCTCATGCGGATGCAGCCATGTATCACTTACACCCTCCAAATATGGATTAAGCAGGACCAAAATGATGCACAAGCTTTGTGCTGCATAAAAGTGAATTTTATGCTGTTTGGTTGAGGTTCTGGTTCCAAAAGAGTCTGCAGAGCTAATTTACCATTGCTCTTCACCTCCGGTGCTTACTTATAACTCTGCACCTTAGGTGCAAAGACATAACAATCAGAATCTTGGGTATTTATGCCTGGCTAGCACCCTCTGGTCCTTAGGCTGAACTTACAGCTTGACTCTAGTGGAACCACTCTAAGTTGTCCTTAGTGAAATGGTTTCCAACCTTTTGGGACATGAGGCACTCAGAAAAATGCCAGCTCTTTGTTTTCACTCATTTTTTACAGCAGAAAAAAAACCAAAGCAATATTTCTGTTGCAAACAACTCAGAAAGACCACAGCAGGTCAGAATGCTTTTGATAATATGGATTCCTATTTGAAAGCTCTGGGTTTATCTTGTAAATCATGTTTGCACACCTAATAGTGCTAACATTGGGTGGCAGTCCATGGTGCCACCCTAGTTGAAGTGCCACCCCAGCAGCATCCTAGTTGAGAATCACCAACTTAATGTAAGAGAAAGCAGAATGGCATGTTCCCTTTGAATCAGTGAAATGAAAATGAACAGTTCAGAGCAGTACAGATGCCAAGAGAATGAATGCAGTTTTGGTTTGGGGTTTTGTTTTGGTTTAAATTTTCACTGATTTTATTTTATCAAATGTTTTCTTTTCTGAAATTTTATTGAAAACAGTATAAAATTGTTATTAAAAAATGCAACAGTAATTTACAAATGCTGATATAAGCTTTGAGATTTTTTGCATGATAAATGAAAAATATTAGCCACGTTGGCTATTTTTCATGTTTTTTATTAAAAAGTCCAGCTTTTACTTTTAAAAAAACAAAACCTAAGCCAAAGAATTTTGACCAGTTTTAGGTAGCATGTTAGGGAGACAGGAGGAAGTAGAAGTATGGTGGGGGAAGGTGAAGGAGTCAGGTGTAAAGCTGACTCAACTTTTTAGACAGAAGTGGAAAAAAAACCAGGATCAGGAACATTAGAACTTTCTGTGAACTTGAATCATTTTGCCAACACTGGAAATAACATTTTTTTTTTGCATTTTTTCTCTTTTTATTTTAAAAATATTATAAATTGTGACAGAGTGAATTGTGTGTGGGGAAAATCCTAATATCAATTCTGTTCAATTAACCACTAATACGTCTAGATGCAGGAGTAGCACATTCTGAGTAGAAGAGGAGAGTTTACACTTAGAAGGCTAGGATGCTGATAGTATGTGAAGATACAAGCTGGACCCTTAGAGTAACAGTACTGAGATAAGGGAAGATGGACACAGACTGAGGCCTGCCATCCTGGGAGGCTTTAGATTCTTCAGAGTCAGTGGAGTTATAGGGAAAATGAGTCTAAAAGGTTTTGAGGGTAAATGGAACAATAATACATTTCATAGATTTCATAGATTTTTAGGGTTGAAAGGGACCTCAGTAGATCATTGAGTCTGACCCCCTGCCCTGGGCAGGAAAGAGCGTAGGGTTAAGATGACCCCAGCCAGGTGCTTGTCAAATCTCCTCTTCAAGACTTCCAGGGTAGGGGAGAGCACCACCTCCCTTGGAAACCCATTCCAGATTCTAGTAACCCTCACCATGAAGAAGTTCTTCCTGATGTCCAATCTAAATCTGCTCTCTGTTGGTTTGTGGACGTTGTTTCTAGTCACCCCAGGGGGCACCCTGGTAAACAGTATCTCCTATTCCTTTCTGGCCCTCCCCCCCTCTCCCCCGCCCCGATGAATTTGTACACAGCCACAAGATCACCTTTTATCCTTCTCTTGTGGAGGCTGAAGAGATCCAGGTCCCCCAAACTCTCCCTGTAGGGCCTTAACTGCAGGCCCCTAACCATATGAGTAGCCCTCCTCTGGACCATCTCAAGGCTATCCACATGCTTCTTGAAGTGTGGTGCCCAAAACTGAACACGGTACTCCAGCTGTGGCCTTACCAATGCTGCATAGAGGGGAAGTATCACCTCTTTAGACCTGCACGTGATTCACCTTCTAATGCATGATAGATTGTAGTTAGCTTTACTTATCACTTCGTCACACTGATGACTCACGTTCATCTTGGAGTATACTATGTCTCTGAGATCTCTTTCTGCTGCCGTGCTACTTTGAATGTTATCTCCCAGTCTATATGTGTGTTGGTGATTCTTTCTCACTTGGTGCAGCACTTTGCACTTATCCTTGTTAAACTGCATCCTATTCTGTTCTGCCCACTTTTCCAACATGTCCAAATCTGCCTGAATCCATTCCCTGCCAACCCATGTGTTTACTTTACCCCATAATTTGGTGTCATCTGCAAATTTGGACAGAGTGCTCTCCATACCCTAATCCAAGTCACTGATGAAGATATTGAACAGCACTGGTCCAAGGACCGAACCTTGGGGGACCCCAATGCCCACATCTTTCCAGGTCAATACTGACCCATCCACCATCACTCTCTGGGTGTATCCCATAAGCCAATTCACCACCCATGTGACTGCGTAATGATCTACGTCACAGCCACCTAGTTTATTTATAAGAGTGGGATGAGACACTTGTCAGAACCCATTGTTCATATGCCTATAGTACAGTGGAGGATTACAGAAGGCAGTCTTTCAATCATTCTGTAAGTAGGTCATGTAATTAGGTCACGAGGGGAAAACTCCAGAGCCCAGTGACTTTAATGACCTAAGAAAAAGTTCCCGCCAATTTGTAGCTTTCTTTGCAGCGTGCATTTCTTCTTTGCAGCACAGAAATGCACGGTGCAAAGGAGTTCCCGCCAAACTTATGCTAATTTATACCCCACTATTGGACTGTTCTAAATTATTCCTACCTGGCGGGTAGTGATTGGCTTGCTAGCTGTATAAGAGGCTTGAGCAGTTTCCGCCCAAGTTGGAAAGCTCCACATACATCTCGTGGAGAACTCTGAGTACACTGTGGAGCCTAGCAAACTCCACGCGTGTTTCAGAGTGAACTTAGCGGCCTGATCAACCACTAAGGGCTCCCCGTCAACGACCCAAGGGGGCCTAGCACACCCCCACCCGAGACGTAAGACGACTGCCGGCCCGAACACCCCGAACACATCTGCAGACCGGCCAATATCTTTTTAATTTCTGCCCGACCCAAGTTTTGTAACCGTAACCGAAGCAAGCATCTGACCTGCACTGTATGAGCAGTGTAAGTAAACAACCTATTGTTTAACCAAAACGCTTGAGTACCTGATTCCACTCCAAGCGTCACAAGTACCTGCCCGCCGACTAGGGCTCCTAAAGCCCCGAACCCCGCGCCGCGGCTCTCGGCGGCAACATGGCGACGAGGATGGGATACGGGGAAGACGCAAGAGAGTTGGAATTAGTTAAAAACTGCCTATGGCACAGTGGGGAGCGCCTGACGTCCGATTCGAATGATCTATGGGCACACATTGCCTACCATCAGGCCGGGGGAACAGGACCAAACGCAGTTACCGGTCATTTCTCTGTGAGGGGCGAAGCGGGAGAGGGAAAAGAGTGGAGCGCTAAGCTCGATGTAAGCGCCCTGGGCTGTGTTGTGAGCAGAACAGGGGTCGTGTATAGACCCTGGGACGAAGCGGGAACCCTGTCCCTACATTGGGTAAAAGCGGCGCGTGTAGCGGACCCGACCCCGGCCCGC
>NW_005842660.1:352903-406926 GCF_000455745.1 Alligator sinensis | reverse complement strand
GGAGCCTCCTCCGACAGAGGCCCTTCCCATAAGCATAGTTAAGTATACAACTAATTCACAGGGCCAAATCCAAGCAACCACTACGCTTCGTACCCGCAATCGAGCTGAAATGCAAGAGCTATTTAAAGAGTCAAAAATTAAACCTGGAGAGACTTTAGTTGTTTGGCTCAGTCGACTAGTGGTTGAATTCGGCTCGGAATTACTGGACCTAGAAGAGGCCTGCTTCCTCACCCGCCAAGTGGCGTGGAGTGGGGGACATGCTACTGATCTTGGATCAGTGCAAAGGAATACTGCTTGGAATATCCCACTGCCATCGCTTGTAGCAGGACAAATTGCATAAAAGTCCCATGTGTGGCATGATGGACGGCCAGAACCAACATCAGCCGAGCAGTTGCTATTGGCCATTATTGGAACATAGTACTGCACTTGGCAAGCCAGACGCCGACCACTGGGATTAACAGCGCAACAGGCCAACGGACCGTGGCCACACCGATACTTAACAAACCCCGGAACGGTCCCCACCACTCCGGAGGCCATGGAGGCCTGCGTAGAGGTTTACGGAGGGTCTCATGCCATTACCCACCGCCTCCTCCTCATCCCACAGGTGGGCCAACAAGCTGGAAACATCCTAAGTCAACTCGGACGTCTTCAGGCCCTAATGAACACAGCCAGGTCCTCAAAGAGCGTGCATTGGGCCACAGAACCAGACCCAAATTCAGCGTGCCCCATTGAACGTTGCGATGGGCCGTTTCGACCGGAACCAAAGCCACCACTAGAGAGGACAGCGAGAGAAAAAGCTATGTTCTGGTTCCTGTTGCAAATTTAAAGCTGAAAGTCTCTAATTCTGAGTGGTACTGCAGTCATTTGGCATATTTGCAAGAACCACTCTGGGGTCGCATACCCAAGAAGCAGCCTTCTATCAGTAGCTATAGAGTGTGGCATTTAACCCAGAATTCTAGCTATGCATACTGCAGACATGAATCATCACAGTAGTAATGCCTGCATGTTGTTCAGTAACCACACCAATAGACTAGCATTTCTTGAATACTCTTTTTGTGTCTACCTTATGCAGTTTTTCTTTTTTGCAATGATTTTTGATGGTTGTTTCCTATTGTTCTTTCCTGCCTGCATTCTTTTTCCCACAGACTTAATGAGAGGCAAGGACTATACCCTCAAGCAAAAATCTGATCCAGCTAGGCATTTGAATGCACCATAATGTTAGGATATTTGAATCCAATGTTTTCCTTTTGTCCTTTATAAACATAGCAGCCATTTGCAAAATCCAGATCCTCAGAAAAAAAAAAATATTGCCCTATAGTGGAGTTGTCTATGCCTTGGATTTTGTTTCAGGTCAATCTCTAATATCGGGTATTTCGTTTCCCATCTATCCTATGAGTTCTACTTTATACTACAATTGTTAATTCCTCTGAAAGCTCTTGCCAACAGTTTGCCATCTGTTTTAAACTAAAAACATTTAGTTTCTCTTGATGTGAGGCAAAACCATCTGATATGCAAATATGAACAGTAGGTGGCCAGCTTATCTCTGTTTAATGTAAATGAAACCTCACAAACAGTATACAGGGCCTTCAGTAATGCTCTCAATATTGGGTTCAATCCATAGACCCTTTCAGGCATTGTCAGTTGATACTAAGTGCAGCAAATATTAAGAGACTCCTACCTGTATACACCCACTGACTTTCTCCAGATTATGATCTTGATTTTTCATTATCACTATTGCTACATTAAAATATGTATAGAAAAGTGGGGAAAACATCCTTTTGTTTGGTTTTAAAGGAAAATTCATTGTCTTTCAACATAGGGATTTTGAGTGTGTTCAGGGAGTGACTGTGAAACATCTTTCTGAACCTATGGTACAAGCTATTTTTCCACAATGGAAGGAAGGTCCAGTAGGGAGGGTGCTTTGTGCAAGATCTTATACAGTTTCCCAAGCTGCTCTTGACTTGAACTTTGGCAACTTTCTTTAAAAAATGCTGTGTAAAAAAACAAAAAAACAGCCATTGAGAGTGGAGGCAGACATAATGTGAAGTATTTCAAAGTGCAGCTGACTGAAGCACTTCAGAAATGGAATGTTTGAGCCATTGACAGATGTGCAGCCTTTGCTGCACCCCCTGGCTGGAGCCCTTCAAAACTACGGCACCTGTAGGCTTTTCAGCCATGGATGCAACAGGGGGCTGCAGCAACTTGTGGCTCCATTCTTTCTGACCATGTCAGTGAACAGTCTGCTATCTACTTTGCCTCCGGTATCCCAGAATGTCCCTCCCCTTACCCCACTCCTCCCCCAACCCACCCCTGGAACTGGGAGAAAGTAGCCTCTGTTCCCTGCATCCACACTAGCTAGAACCAAGAGACCAGATACAGCAAGGTACACAAGGATTGTGGGCTGGAGAGCTGGAACCCCAGCTTTAGTGCGTGAACATGGAACTTCAAGTCTCCTGGTTCTTGCAAGGGGTGCTCCAAGAAAGCATGGATAGAGGAGACAGGACACCATTTACTGACACTGTGCCCCACTCTTCCTCCACCTCTCCCTGTGGGAGCAAGGGAGAACAGAGCACAGTGGGATGCTGGAGAACCAAGGGTATCTCCTGTGGAATGTGCATATGTAACAGGAAGTGATTTGTTTCAAAGAACTTTTAAATAGTACCTGTTTCCTTCAAGGTAAGTTTTGAAGTTCTTCCACCATTTTTGGAGCACTTCATAGGATGTATACATCTGTCTGGCTTGCCCCGAAGCAGTTGAAAGGTGTTTAAAGTGCTTCAAATGCTACATCTGTTCATGCCTTCAGATGACTAAAAGGAAATACAACTCCATCCCTAATGAATGTCTATCATTGTATTCTGAGTGTGACAATTTTCTTTTTAGTGAAATAATGGTGTTAAACATTAAACAAAGCAAACCCCCCCCCAAAAAAACCATTGGACTGTTTCCCACAATTTTCAAAAGTGGCCCCCAATTTTTAATCCTTTTTCTCTCAAATTAGGCATCTACAAACCAAGAGACTTGGGATTTCTGAAAATCTGACACAGTAGAAATCTGAGAAAAATATATTTAAGATCTACCAATATATTCTATAGCATAATGTATATAAAAACCCTTTATTGAATACTAGACAATTCATAGTCACACTCATACACATTTACCTAAATACTAATACATTTCAAAGTCTTCCTAAAACAAATATATATGTTCCTGACTTTCAAATGGGCCTAATGAATTTGGGCATGATGCTGAAAGACTATGGGTACCTAAAGGTCTTCTGAAAATCCTGCTGAGCTGCATCTCAACTTGGCAAATACTATATGTACCCAATTAGAAATAATATGATTCCAAATCTTTTCTGTTGGATGTATGCCAGAGGAATCAACAGAGAAAGATCATTAAAAAAGGCAAATTCTCTATAAACACTGTTCCCCAGAGACGGATAAAACGAAGTGTCTCTATAACCTGCAGTGAATACAAACAACTGAACCAGTCCTGAAGAAACAGTTGCACTTGGGAAGGGTTGGAGGGTATTGTAGAGGCTGTGGAATTAAAGGCAAAACCCACACAGTGTTTACTGCCATGAACGGCTAGTAATCAAGCTAGACATACAACTATGCTAGATATTATTGCAGGCATGGACGGCAGTGCTTTTCCAAACACTAAAATAACATAAGGGATGGCTTTCAAATGTCAGAATTAAGGCATTTAGGAGCACATTTTAGTGACTCTCAAAAGTACTTGTGCTCCTAAATTAAGTGCTTCTGAAAGTCCTGCCAGCAAACATTGCTTATTACCCAAGCCAGATATAATGGTCACGTCTTAATTTTTTATTCTTTCACTTATGAAATATTAGTGATCTATACAGTCATTCAAAAGATAAAAGGCAACAATGCAAATCATATTTCACTCCAAGTTGCATTTTTATAGTAGTTTACAGCCTCCCTTTTTGCTTTTTTTTATGCTTCTTTTTTTCTTGTTTTGTGGAACATAGCATAAGTAATGTATGCATGTGAGCGAGGGGGGAAATATTCAGAGGACTGTTTGATTAAATAAATATATAAATATAATTAATATAAATGGAAAGAGAGAGAGAGATTTTATATATGTGTCCCCAAATCAATGCTTCCCAATAGTTTCCAGAAAAAGAATACACAGAACAACAAAAGAAAGTGTATATAAAGAGAATAATTTACACCCACATTCAATGCCTCTGTTTAAAATAATGAATCCTCAACACAGGAAGCACATTCCCAAGGCGAGGGAGGATTACTGAATGTTTTAACTGATCACACAAATTCACCTCTTGATCAGAGCTCTTCTCAACAGATACTTACAAATTGCAGCATTATGCTTCTTGCATTTTTTTTTAAATTAGAGTTAGTAAAGGCTATACACACACTCACCCAACTGCACATGCGCTCAGCCCCCCCTGCCCCACATATAATCTGAGAGCAACTGAGCACATACACACATGAAATTATTGTGCCTAAATAAACTCCAGCACAGTTTGTACCAGAGTTTATTACTCCCAGGCACCACATTTGCACATGCACCCAGGACTGCAGCATGTTGAGGTGAATCAGAGCAACCCCAGCTGGCAAGGGCCCCAGGAATCAACCTGCCAGCCTGTGGCTGCTCCAACCTGGCTAAATATGCTTCAGAGGGGCTGGCTGGGACACAAGGGTGCTTCAGTGCGGGGCTAACCAGCAAGCACTGGAGCACCTTTGTGCCCCAGACAGCCCTGTCAGCATCTACACATGTGTTGCAGTGCACTAAATAACACCGCTACAGGATAGTATTTGTGTTTACAAGTACTAACCTACGGTATTACAGAAACCTATTAGTTTCCTGCTGCCTAATAGGGGCACACATGTAAACACTGGACATGTCTACATGTGTGATTAATGTGCACGAATGAACTCCGGAGTTTTTTGCTCCTGGGGGCACTGTATGAACATGCACGTGGAATTAAAAAACTCCAGAGCATATTGCTCCAGATTTTATTTGTGTGTAGCACCTGGAACACAGTTGAAGGACCTTGGACTGACAGCCTGTGGTAGAGGGGCTGGCTAAGGCACAAGGGTGCTTCAGCATGGGGGCTGCCTGCTGGCTAGCCCCAGACTGAAGCACCCGGTGCCCCAGCCAGGTGCTTGTGTGCTTGTGTGCAGTCTATATGTGTGCTGTTGTGCACAAAAAACACTCTGCAACAGGGTAGTTCTTGTATGATTACTACCCTGCTGTGGAGTTTGATTAGTTCTGCACAACCTAATAGGGGTGCATGTGTACTTCATGGTAAGGATAGCCAAATTTTGGAATGGGCTTCCAAGGGAGGTGGTGCTCTCCCCTACCTTGGGGGTCTTTAAGAGAAGGCTGGATAGGCATCTGGCTGGGGTCATCTGACCCCCAGCCACCTAGCTGGGGTTGTCTGACACCAGCGCTCTTTCCTGCCCAGGGCAGGGGTTCAGACTCGATCTGTTGAGGTCCCTTCTGACCTTAGCATCTATGAATCTGTGAATCTATGCTGAGGCATTTACTGTGCAGTTAGTCAACTATGCAATAAATGTTTCATGTAGATGTGGCCACTGAGACTGTACTGGGGAAATGAATTAGTCAGCTCCACAGTAAATGTCTTCTGCAGATGCTCCCACTATTTCTTTTTTGATCTGTACCATGCATATCTCACTCATGTATTTCACCTTTGTTCAGCCCAGAGATGGGTGTGGGGCCTAGGTGGCTATGACATAGATCATTACGCAGTCACATAGGTGGTGAATTGGCTTATGGGATGCACCCAGAGAGTGATGGTGGATGGGTCAGTATTGACCTGGAAAGATGTGGGCAGTGGGGTTCCCCAAGGTTCGGTCCTTGGACCAGTGCTGTTCAATAGTGCCTTCCAATCATAGGGTTTAGGTTGTAGCCGTGTTGGTCTAAGGATATAGGCAGACAAGGTTCCTTGGGTGAATTTGATATCTTTTGATATCAAATTCACCCAAGGAACCTTGTCTTCCAATCATAGGGCACTTCACCAGAGCACCAGGAGCTCTGGAAGATCCATGCCAGGGGCTGAGCTATGATGCAGGACAGCTCCTTGAATACTCTGGTATATAAATTGTCAGGGCTGGCTGACTTGAAGGTGTCCAGCCTCTCAACGTGTTCCTTCACAAGGTCAGCATTGATGGAGGACAAGGAACCACCCTTACTCAGGTGTCCCTGTCCCGTAATGAGCATGGGCATCCCATGGGACTTGTGAAAGACCACTGCAAAGTACCCATTTAGTAAGGTGGCTTTTTCCTGGGCATCAGTCATCAGTTCTTCTTTCTGGTTTAGCAGGGGTCCAATGTTGCCCTTGCTTTTCCTCCAGCTCCCTACATATCTAAAAAAGGACTTTTTATTGTCCTTGATACTTGTAGCCAGCTGGAGTTCCATCGCAGCCTTGGTTTTCCTGGCTCACTCCCTGCAGGTCCAGACCAGTGCAGTATATTCCTCCTTGAAGTTGGATCCTGTCCTCCATCCTTTGTAGGTTTGTCTTTTTAGATGCAGGAGGACTGCCAGTTCCTTGTTGAGCCAAGGTGGCTACTGTGCCCTCTTCCTGCCTGTCCTCCAAGACGGAATAGCGTTAGCTTATACTTCTAGGATCTCTCCCTTGAGGAGCAACCACTCTTCCTGGACTCCCTTCCCCTTGGGGTCATGGTCCCTTAGGGCCTCACCGACAAGTCTCCTGAGCTTGTCAAAGTCAGCCCTCCTGAAGTCAAGGACCTCTGAACTGCTGACTGACTTGACAGCTTTTCAATGGATGGCGAAGGTGATCAGCTCATGGTCGCTGTCACCCAGCTTCCCTTCAATTGTTAGGTCACTGATTAGGTCATCCCCAGTTGCCAGTACCAGGTCAAGCAGCGCTTTGCCTCTTGTTGGCCTGTAGACTTCTTGAGTCAGATAGAGCTCATCCACACGTGTGAGAAAGCTTTGCAATCATTCGGATTTGGCTGAATGCTCTTCCCACGAGATGTCTGGGTAGTTGAACTCTCCCATGACAACCATGGACCAGCAGTGTGCGGCCTCAGCCAATTCCCTGGCAAACTCCTGGTCAATCTCTTGATTCTGGGAGGGAGGTCTGTAGTAGACTCCCACCATTGTATCCCCTGTGCCATGTTCCCCACGGATTTTAACCCAGAGGGTCTCTAGTCATCCACCCTGAGTGCTGTTGTTGGCTTGTAGGGATGCCAGGTTTTCCTTGACATACGGCCCTTTTTTTCCACTCGATCTCTCCTGTACAGGGTATAGCCATCTCTTTCTGTGGTCCTGTCATGGGTGGAGCCCCACCAGGTCTCCATTATCCCTATGACATTGTAATCGTGTGTGTTGAGCAGGAGGACAAGTTCCTCCTATTTATTCCCCAAAGTTCCGAAGTTTTTCCGAAGCGCTTGAGAATCTCCAAACTGTTTCGGAACTTTTTCAGAAAGCCTAATGAAGCTAGCGCTTGAATCCAGACATGCTGCTTCAGATGCCAAAGCGTCCGAAGCTTCTTCGGATCCAAAGCTCTGTCCGAAGCCTCACACATTCCTACCCAGTGGGCCTAAACATTAGATTGTATAAAACAATTTAGCTCTTTTGCTTTCAATCCAGACAGCCCAATTAGTACCACCTGTGGATCAGGCTTCAAGTCTGGTTTATTTATGGAAAACGGCAGAGGCTGAGACCAACTCCCCCCACCCCGGAACCTGTTCACCTATTTCTGGCACCTAATAGCAAACAAGTGAGTCAGCTATTTAATACTCATTCATCTTGGGGCTCCACACTGTGCAGCACTCTAGATCAAGTCTAAGTACTGCACAATGCACATACCAGAACAAAAGCCAAAATACAGTGTGAATGCCTTGGTAGTTCACAGCAGTATCACTTTTTGATATCCGTAGAGATTCATGAGGGGAAACTTAATTGTTGTCTCCTCTATGTTTTTCACGGTGATAGTCTGATTTTTCCCTTTTCTGTAAATCTGATGTGAGAGCAACCTCAATTAAAATTTCATATTCTAATTTTTTTATTAATTCTCCTAGACAGATGAGTCAACAAGTAGCGGAGACATTTGTCATAAAGAGATATATGCTTTTATTTAGGAAGGGCAATCAGAAATAACAGGCAAAGTATTACATCTCGGGCTGATAATGCAAGCTGTAAATTGCACATAGATTAAAACACATAAGATACATAGAAAGGAGAAATTCTTTCACCAGCTCACATCTTTCCTACGTACTGAGCCATGCGTAACTGCTTATAGCGTTTTACTACTAATAGTGTGGTGTATGGGATAATCTCTCTTCTAATAATTTTAACTATTGCATTCTCAAGGGAAAGCAAATGATATTGAAGTTGATTCATCCTTCATTTCAGAAGAAAACAAAAGTATCAATATCAATAAAATGAGAGTGTCTCCATGACATATTAGTGTATGAAGCAAAAGTTAAAACTGAATGAGTTTTTTTAATCAAATAAGATCTTGCATCATTCACATGTCAAACAAGGCAGATGTAGGAGCATAACAAAGAGGTGAGGGGGTGATTGGCAACATGTGTGAATTGGTGCAGTAGGGTCCAAAAATGGAAGAGCAGTGAAGCTTGGCATCTTGCAATAGGGTTTTTAATGAAGTTCAGCTGATAGGAAGACTCCTTACAGAATTAGTGCACTAAAAAGTCTAAATGCAGGCATGAACAGAGTGGCTATTTTAATAAGAGCGTGGGATTGGGAGGGGCCCCTTAGGGCTCTTGATTCTAGTCCATTGCTATCATAGGCAACCCTATCACCGAATCCTTTCCATTAATTGAATGAGCTCCATTTGAAAACTGTCTAGGGGTTTTACCCCTACAGCTCCCCCTGGATCTGGGGCTCCCCCTGCACCATTAAGAAGCAAGCTCCCACAGCTGGGAGCCGCCTCGGCTGAAAAACCTACACACGTATGTGTAGTGAGCACCAGGTACAATAAACACAGGCATAAGTGAAGGAGAAAAACTCAACAAACTTATTTTGGAGCTGTAAGTAAGCTTCATTAGTCCTTTAGTCGCTCTGACCTGAGGGATCATCTCCCAACTCCCAACCTCCACAGTCTTCCAAGTAAAGAAGCATCTGCAAATTACAACTTCTGTCATGAAGGTGTCTATGTAAAACAGCAAATAGGGAAAAGGGAAACAAGCAAAAAACCTACATGATGAGGGAGTGTAGACTTGTCTACTGAGCAAGAATATGTATTCACCTTGCTATATGTTTTTGGAGGATAAAATTTTGGGCACTAAGTGGTTAGAAAATGGCACAAGGCTGTAGGCACAGAACTCTTAAGTCCTTTTTGTGTAAGCACTAAATAAATTAGGCTAAGACAATGGCACCCAACCTTCCGACCCTGTAGGCCAAGAGTGGTACAGAGTTGGTATATGGGCAGTTTCCACAGACACTTTCCATACAGTTTCCATAGACACTGGCAGTATCAGCATGTGGTGTCAGTCTGTGGGTGGCCTGACCCTGTATGCCTGGATCCAGCCACCCACTAGAGTGACCCCATGCACCAGCCTGACCATGCACTGGCAACATCAGAGCACGGGGCCATGTTATCTGGCCTGCAGGGTTCCCGTGGGTCTGGCAATATCATAGTGGAGGAGTAGCAATTAATGCAGCCACTGCCTTGCTACTGCCTGATTTCCAGACCCCTGGGGAGTCCTACAGGGTGAATGACATGGCTCTATGGGCCAGATCTGATCTGTGGCCTAGAGTGTAAGAACCATGACGCTAGAATTTTTAGAACTGGGCACCTAAAGTTAGGCTCTCTGGTGCAAATAGAACAGAAGTTGCAAAGGGACTCAGCACTTTTGGAAATATGGTCACATATTTAGGAGCTAAAGTATAGTCCTGGGAGCTGGACTTTGGGTATATGCTAATTCTTTTTGGGTGCATCTATATGTGAAATTATTGCAACACAATAAACCCTGAAGCAGTTTGAGTTTCAGTCAGCTGCTCCCATGTGCAGCATCTAGAAATGTGCCCAGGACTGCAGCAATTTGAGCTGAGGGTCTCGAAGAAGCTGGGGGTCTGGCCCCCGGCTGGTTGGACACAATTTGTGCCCAGCAGTCACCATCTACAAGTGCATTTAATTGCATTTAATGAGTCTGCTGTAAGTTAGTACCATCCCCAGTTAATTAATTTACTGTGCCCTAATACTGGCATATGTGTAAACGGTGACACTTTACTGCAGAGCTAGTTAATCTACTCCATGGTAAAACGCACATGTAGATGCACCCTTTGACATCAGTTAAAGCAAATGCTAAGTATTTGCTGAAGTAATAGCCTAATTAGACGTGGTTTCCAAAACTGAGATCACAAGTAGTTTATGTGAACACCATGAACTTCTTACACAAAATTATTTCCATGGACTCCCTTTTCTTTTATTTACATTGAGCAAGGCAGAACACTAGTTTGTCTAAAATTAGGATAATGATACTGACTTCATTTGTAAAGTGCCTTGAGATCCACTCATGGAAAAGGCTAAATAAGAACTGAGCACTATTAA
The DNA here is from genome assembly GCF_000455745.1 of Alligator sinensis. Classification (NCBI taxonomy): domain Eukaryota; kingdom Metazoa; phylum Chordata; order Crocodylia; family Alligatoridae; genus Alligator; species Alligator sinensis. The sequence goes on along the minus strand of NW_005842660.1, from coordinate 396,377 downwards.
TACAACATAACTCCTCCCCATTTTTTCTTCAACCTTAGATCTGGTAACATGTAATAAACAGTTTTTACTTACATGACCATTTGCTATCATGAGGATTTTAAAATGTGGGTGCCCACAGTACAGCTCCCAGGACTATACTTGTCTACTGAACAAGAATATGTATTCACCTTGCTATATGTTTTTGGAGGATAAAGTTTTGGGCACTAAGAGGTTAGAAAATGGTACAAGTTTGTGAACCAGGAACACAACTGTGATAACATTATAATAATAGCTTAAATTCCTTCCTGTGTTTCAAACATGTGACTTGTGCAAAAAAAAAAAAAAGACAAAAAAATAAGACCCTATACTCTCCATTTATTTAGTGGCAAGACTACAGATGATTAAGATGGCATATAATAATCATTGCATTGCGCGGGGGGGGGGGGGGGCACGGACATGTGCTCTTTTAAAAACTGAGTATTGTGATATCATTAAGAAATAATGAGTCTTGTACATTTGCACTCATGCTTGGATGGGATCAAAGGCACTTTATTTTTAAGAGTTATTATTAAAATCTGAATAGGGATAAGATAGAGGTTAGGATAAAATGACATTTGTTACTCAGGAAGGATCATATATCCTAGTCATGTAATTAATAAAAATGTTTTGTAATCTCAAGGTTTATTAATTAGCTTCCAATAACTTCAGTGGAGTTGGTAAATAGTTTTCCAATGCAATTATCTGACATTTGAACTGACCATCAGTTTTTACTACCTGTAAATGAAAAGTGCAATGCTTCCAAGTGGATCATTCCACTTTAAATAAGAAAACCCCACAAGCAGTTGCTAGGGATGCTTCCAGCACTGCCAGTGTCTATGGAAACTGAACCTGTATGTGATTTGTCAGTGGACCTGTACCAGAAGAGACACACAATTGTACAACTAATGAGCAAGGTAATAGCAATACCTAGCTTTATCTTTGTGTGGAATAACTCACCCAGAGACAGTGAGCAAGAACAAGGTATGCTTTTCTTTGGAAGATGACCTAGCATGCACAGGTACTGCTTTCATGGAAAAGGGGAGCCATTTCCAGCTGTAGTTTAAACCATGTGGGCCAGTTTATCCAAAGAACTAAGGACAGATTTATAAAGATTGTAGGACCCCTGAAGATACAGATACTTGCTGGGTGGGATTTAGGTCACCTTGCTCCTGAGATCTGGGGCTGCACCTCCAAATACCTTGAAAATTCTGTTTTCAGCATCACTGAAGCAAGTTTAAGAACCAGAATTTTAAAAATTCATATTTCTCATTGTCTGCAGCAGTGCTTATTCTCTGGAAGTGGGTAGGGGAAGTGGGGAACAAACAAACACAAGATATCTAAAAGCCTAAATGGGAGCAGAATAGCTGGAAGGAAAATATATTTTTATTTTACAATTTTGATTTTGACAAAAAGAAATTTTTTAGTTGAAAAGATTTTGCTTTCTGCAGAAAATTTCACCTCTTTATCAAAGAATCGAAAGCCCCAAGGGCACACAAAAAAAGAAAAGAAAAAAAGTTTGGCTTTTATGGACAAACACAGGAGGGAAAAAAATTAACCCACCCCACAAAAAGATTGCCTTTGAGATGCTGTTATGATGCCTCATGGCATGCATAGTGCAGGTGGCTCCTGGTTCCATTCTCTTCTATGGACTGGGCATCCAAGCCAGGTTTCTTCCTTAAAAAACCCAAAATAAATCAGCTGTAAAACAGAATCCTTTAGAAAACCTGGCCGATAAACCCCAATTCTTACATCCACACATGCAGATCCTTCCCCTTGCAGTGGTCCCTAGAAGTCTCTCTTCTCCTTTATGTAGCAGTGGGGACTACACACAACGTCCACTTTCCAGTTCCAGGGATGTCTCTAAGTGCTGCTGTTGGGTGCTAGCTTGTACCAGCAGAGTTACCAATGTGTGTTCACATGTCATGCAGATTGGGCTAGGTTTTCAAAGTGCTCAGCCATAGTCTGATTTTGTTCCCATTGAAGTTGGAGGGGAGGGCCAGGAGGGGTGCTCCAGTTGACTGCAAGTGGGGGCAGTTAGATCGGTTTTGATTACTTCCAAAAGCTTCAATTATAGGTTTTAATCTTAGCTCGAACTGGACCTGGTTGAAGAGTGAGAAAAAATAATTGTGAACATATTGGCAATTTCTAAATAAATTTTTTCTTTGACATTTTGGTACCCCTTTTGATCAGCTTGCCATAAACATACATGTGCATCAAACCCACACAAATTGGCAGGTCTGTGGAAATCAAAATTTAGGTCTGTTGCCAAGTTTCTTGAAGTCAAAAACTCCAAATTTGTGTGTCCTAAAACAATGATAACTTCTAATTGCTGTAACATCAAATTATTACAGTAGTAACAGAACCTGACCTACATGACTGTGGCAACCGCCCAAGGGTGTGAATGTAGGATCATGAATATAAACATTTGAAAAAAATAAGAAAAAAGGAATTTTTTTACAGGAGAAAAGATGACCTCTGCTAAATATTTTTTTTGCCCCAAATTGACACTCAGTTGTAAGCCAAATTATCCTCTTCAAGACCATTTTTTTTTCAAACAGGCTAAAAGGTATAAATAGAAGGAACTGCCCATATTACTCCTTTAACATGCATTTCTCCACACATCTGGTAGTCTTGGACATAATTAATAAGAAGTGGATGCAAAGAACAAGTATGCCAAAAGCTTTAATATAATTCAGGATCACACCTTCTGCCAATCTTTCAATTTCTGCCAGTACAAACTGACTTACACCCCAGGGATGGGTCTGATGTGCTCTGGCACCCAGAATAGGCTGTCAGTACATTTTGGAGATAAAAATGGAACAACAGGTGCACAGCTCCTAATAGAATTTACAAACTCTGGGATAACACTTGCTAACAGTGATTTGACAACAAAAGTCAGTATGTGCTCTAGGATAGACAACATCGAGGGGGGAGTTCAAGGAGGGAGGGGGGAGCTTTTATCCAGCGTCTTAGCTACTGAGCCAAATTATAGGGATATATGGAACAGGCTGTGTATATGCATCCATAACTCTTTGGAAATTCATCCCTTTGAAAGACAGGCTTTTTAAGGTGGAAACTCTGGTCCAGGTTCTCTACACATTGAAGTGTGTGACAGCTCCCAATAGCTTTCAGTGCTGCTGACTCATGATGAAGTGCCGATGTGGTCTGATGGATGGGCACATTGGGTACATGTATATCTGTTAATGTTTGTATATGCCTATAAATATGAACCAACATATCCTCTTGCAGCACACAATGTTCCCACCCCCACAACTATATGTATAATCAACTAACCCCAGTAATAATATTCACCATTTTCTTCATGATTTTCATAGTTGTTACACAAATGCCCCAGGACGGTCAGAGCTCCCCACTGCCTCCCTTTTCTTGTCTAATTCTGGAAGGTGCATGAATGTAAGTCCCATATTAAATGTGTGATTGCATGTGAGCAATAGAAAGCAAACAAATGGAGTGGGGGCTGTCTTATATGTATAGATGTGCAATGTCTAGGAGAATGATCTACAGTAAGATGTTTAAGTATTTCCATAGTAGGAAGTGTACTCAGTAATGTATAAGCATGCAATAAGAGGTAATATACACAAAAATATATATTTCTGTATTTCATCTAAGGCGGCCAGTGATAGGCACCATATAATACTCAGTCATACTGGCAGGACATTGGCCTGGAACTCAGGAGATTAGGATTCTACACTAGGCTCTGCCATTAACCCTCTGTCTGACCTCAGGCAACAATTTTTACTTCTCTGGGGGCATGTCTAAACATGCATTTGATCCAAGATTAGTTTACTTGCTAGTAAACTACTTGCGAATAAATGCTCCCAGGCAGGCCTCTACACGTGCAGGGGCATGGCAGCAGATTTGCTGCTCTTAGCAGCAAACTGGTACCACTTTCTGTGGCTCTGCAGTGAGCCCCTACCAACACCAACAGAGGAGCTCAAGGCTCCAGCCGCAGCTGCCAGCTGCCAGCAGCCATCTTGAAAAAAACTGCCCCACTCTCTGCTCCCTGGCCAGCCACTTCCCTGATCAGGAGCAGTATGCACAGTCCAGGGGCAGCACACAGCAGCTCTCTCCTCACTGCCTCTGCCTCCCTATACTATGGCTGCTCCAGCCCCTGCCCCTGAAATTGATGACCAGCACCCCAGGCTCCTGCTGGTTACCGTGCTAGCCCACTGTGCCAAACACCAGCTGACCCACAGCTGTCTGGGTCCTCCTGGCTCCCCAACATGCAACGACCACCTGCCTGTCTGCAGCACACTGTCCCAGAGATGCTGCTGCTCTGCAGCTGTTGTCTGGAATCCATCCACTTGGAAGGACCCTGTCAGGGACACTGCTGACAAGATGCTAGATGCCACCATTGGAGCTGCCCTCACCCTCCTGGGCCTCCAGCTCCACCGCCTCTGGTCCCTCCAGACCAGCTAAGACTGGTGGCTGCATGTCATCCAGCAGACCTGGGACAATAAGCAGTGGCTGGAGGCATTCTAGATGACCTGGGCCACCTTCTAGGAACTTTCAGGGCAGCTCTGTCCATACCTGGAGTATCAGGACACTGCCATGCAGCCGCCCCTTCCTACAGACACTCAGCTGGCCCTTGCCTTGCTCAAGCTGGCCACACCTGCTAGCCTCTGCTATGTGGGGCATCTCTTTGGGGTGGGCAAGGCCACTGCCAGAGAGCCTGTTCTCGAGGTGTGTGGTGCCCTCCAGAATATGCTGGGGTACACATGCTCTGCATACACAACCCCCTGGCAGTGGCATCAGGGTCCCATGCCCTGGGATTCCCCAGAGCATCAGGACTTTGGATGGGATCCACATCCCTGTCACCTGCCCACTCTATGGTGACTGTCCCTACTATAGCCAGAGGGGCTTTCACTCTGTTGTGCTCCAGGCTTCCATTGTCCGCTGCAGTGCCTTCATAAACATGACTTCCAGCTGGGCGGGAAGTGCCAACGATGCCAACATGTTCCACAACTCCGCCCTGCCAGCCATGGTGCAGAGTGGATGCTTCATGCTGGAGGTGCTGGACTTGCAGCTGGGCACCACTGTGGTCCCACCGCTCCTCAACAGGGACCCCGCCTACCAACTCCTGTCCTGAGGGGGGCATGGGGTAGGGTTGCCTAGGAGGCAGATCCCAGGGACAAGCAGCCAGCACCCTGGCCTCTGGCTGTTCCCCCGTGGGTGCACATGTCACAGTGAGTCCAGAGGACGGGGGTCTCACCCAGGAGTGACAGTAGCTGATAGTCCCTCAGTGTGGACAACTCCCCCTCCGGCAGCTGACGTCCAGGGCCAGCAGGGGCCAGCATGTGGTCCTGGTCCCACTGTAGCCAGCTCTAGCTTCACACCCATATGGAGCTGGGGTGAGCGATGGGCCTGGGCCCAAGCAAGGGGGCCATGTGGCAGGGGACCTGGGCCAGGGGACAGGGCAGGGGCTCCTGGGTGGTGCAGGTGGTGCTGGACCACTGCACAGGGCTCCTGGGTGGTGCAGGCTCACTGCACTGAGGTGCCAGGCAGTGACATCAAGGTGCAGTCAGGCTGGTACATCTAGCTTACAGCCTGCCCAGGGGGACACAGGGGCCTGGAATGGCCTCAGGCTCCCTGCATATATGCCCCAGGGCTCAAAATGCTTGCAGGATTGTAAAGGCCTGCGGCTGGGGTGCCATAGAGCCAATCCAGCCCTGGGGCAGGAAAGATTCCCAGCCCTGGAGCCCTGGGGCTAGCCTCAGGCTTGCCCCTAGTGGCAGTGGCATGGCTGACTAGGCATGTACACATGAGTTACTCTGCACTAACTGCTCACAAGTAAATTTGCTACTTGCATTTGCAGGTAGCAAATTTACTCACAAGTAGTGTAATTTATTGAGCAGTAAGCGTGCATAAATGTAGACGCACATGCTTGCTGTGCTGTAAACTATGGTCCTACACAATAAATCATCTCATGTAGACGTTCCCTGTTTAGACTTGTAAATGGCATGCAGCAGGGACTTTCTTTCACTATGTTATGTATACTGCCTAAGAAAACAGGCACCTATGCTTGAAAATACTGTTTTTTCTGTCCTATGTTTGTCTCGGGCATAATATAATGTGAAATATATTTATATAATCCTTTTATTTCTAATTTACTCCTGTACCACATACATCTGACTTGGTGAATACCTGCAAATATTGAACTGTTCTTAAAGCACATTCTCTGGTTTGATATGAATAATCCTATTAATGTCAAGGCACATAAGTTCCTCTCCAAAGATAATACAGGCAGTCCCAGCCTACTAAAATTAAAAGGAGTTCTATGGTTGATTTCAATGAAGCTGGTCTTTTACCCTTTATCTTTACAGGGTAAGACTCAAATGGCACATCCAGATGTACAGACACATGTGGTTTGTGGCACCACAAACTGCACGCATTGAACATTAAACTGTGTGTGGCACTGCTGATTTGCAGCATGGGGGCAAAATTTGCTAACAGGATTTCCCAGTAGAAAAAAAACCAAACATCCTGATAAAAAATAGCAGCTCAAAGCATGTGAAAATAATGTGTGCTGAGACAAACACAGAGACAGAGAAGCCAGCAGTCTAGGGCTGGTGGTCCCCTGTCTCCATGTGCCTCAGTGCAGGGACTCTGCACTCTCTGGCTGGCTGGGATGCAGGGTACCTGCTGGCTATCCCTGCACCAAGGAACTTTGTGCCCCAGCCAGCCCCTGACCCCACAACTCATGGAGCCTGGCCAGGAGCCAGGAGGAGCTGGGCCTGGCCTGCAACAAAGGGTACATGCAGGTACGTGTACTGTATCACAACATAGTGGCACAAATTCATGCTGCTACAATTTGTGCTGATGTAAACGCATGCCCCTGCTCATCTGGATGCAGCCAAAGAGTTAGGTCTATAAGGTGTGGGATTGTGCAAAGAGGCACACTGAATGCAAATAGAATTATGTTAGTGCAGTACTACACCCAGGCCAATTAGGTTTGTGGCGAGGTAAGACTTATTAGTCACATTATAGCAGGGCATGAATGTGGCTATAGGGTTCCCAGTTCTAGAGCTAGGGCACAGAGCTACAGCAGCTGCCTTGTGCTGTGCATACATACCTCAGATCCCCGCTCTCCCTCCCCAATCCTGTGATGAAATCCAGTACACCCCCAGCTGAACCTCACAGAGTTATCTCTATCCCTTCTCAGCTCACCCAGCAACTGTTCTCTGCCTCTCCAGTCCCTAGTCCCATCTCACTCCTGATGTCCACTACTTCTAGTTCCACTCTTGTGATACTGGTCAAGCAAGGGATGTGCAGGAACAGTTGCTTCTCCTAATGACCTGCATTATCTCATGCAGGAGCACAAAAAACAATCTGTCTTCCTATGTCCATCTAGTGTTTTGTTTGGCTTTTTTATCTCAGACTTATACTGCAATTAGGGATTATGTGTGCGCTTTTTGCCTGTTGTTGGAATGGCACCTGAGTCTCCTGATCTATAAATGGGGTCCCCATGTGCCACAGCAATACAAGTAATAATAATTTTCTAGCTCTGAATAGGGCATGGAATTGGGAAGGAGTAGATTAAGTACCCTGATATATACTGAAACCATGACAGATGAAACAAATGCACAAACTTTACTGCTCTTGCCTTACTCCCTGAAAGCTGCTTAACAACTCTTTTTATTCTATCTCTTTGGGAAGGAATAAAGTACATTCACAATCTCCTAAAATACAAGGAAAAGACATGACAACAAAATAGATTTTAAGAGTTTCCCTTCATATGAATTCCTGATTGTTTTGTCATCACATCCCATGGTTGGCAACAAATGTCATGATGCAGTTATTCAATAAAATGTAATTTGAATCTAAATAGGGTAGGAAGAATGTGACTGATAATGTTGCTGCTAGATACATTTAGCTAAGGCGGTGTCTTAGAAGAGATTGTATGTCCTGACAATGAGGAGGATTCTGATTTACGGCTCAGATTCATCCTCAGCCTACCGTGTGAACCTGGGCACATGGTTTAACTTCATCTCCAACCTAGCAAAGCCCTTCAGCATTTGGACTAAGTAGAATAGCTTGGTCAAAGCTTATTTTCGACCAAAAAAAATCAGATACATAGACCCAAAAATGCTTTGTGAAGCTGTCGTTCACTGACTTCTTTTGTTCAGAAAACAAAGCAAAACAAAACAAAACCAAATAATCGTCAATGTTAAAATTTTTCATTTTGGCATTTTTGAACAAAATATCCCTATCTCTATTCAATTTTATAAAAGTTGGTTTGAATTTTTCTGCAATTTTATATAAAGTAAAATTTTATAACTTCAAAAAAAAGTACTTAAATCCCAAATGAAGCACTGTGTTCAACCCCAAAATGACATGGCTTTTGAGCTTTAATTAGCTGGAAAATTAAAACATTAACATTTCATTGCCATTTGCTCAGTTTAGAATACTGATTTATATTCATTTAAAAATCTCAAAAATGACTATTTTGTGCTCACGAAAGACCCTCTGTAAATTTTTCTTTAATTTTTTTCAGAATGACCAGTGAGCAGAAAATTCAATTTTTTTGCACAGCTCTGTTAAGCGCATGGCTAAGTTCAAGTACATGAGTAATCCAGGGGGACTATTCACATGCTTATATTAAAGCAGGTTCTCAAATGCTTTTCTGGATCAGAGCTGCAGTGCTTAGCATTTGACAAGATCAAGTACCTTGAGCGTATGTCAGTCTCCTAGGCAAGGATTTCACACCTAGGTAAATCAGAATTTCACCCTCTCATACAACAGACATGGTAGTCTTCCATGCCATGCCCTGGTGCTGTTTTGGCTGGCAAAGACCTGTGGCTCTGTGGAAAGCCATGTGCAACATCTCATGAGAGCCAAGAAATGCCTGAGAGTAGTGGCAGCACTGAGGTGCTCAAGGAGTCTCTCCCAGCTGTGTTTGTCAGGCAAGACTTCTGATGAACCTTGTCAGACAAGGCTTCTGAGAGAAAGGGAAAGGTAGGATTAAGGAAAAGTCCTGTACTTAGGACTCCACAGAGGGAGGAAAGAAAAGGAAAAATATTCCTTATGCTCTTGTGATTCAGATATTCAGTAGAGGTTATTTCAGTTGAGGGCTCCCTGACAAGTACTGAAAATTACCAATGGCCTGATTTTCAAAACAGCTCCACACCCACCCATCCCTGCTGAGAATGGCTGTTGAGATCCTCTTAATAGCCACCCATGGGTTTAGGTCCCTAACTGGAGAGTGATGGTTGCTGCACACTCCTGAAAATGTCTCTTTCCTAACATAATAATAATAATAAAAAAACCACTCATAAACATAACAAAGTTCATGCATAATAAACCATATGAAATCAATCAGTCAGAAATTCAAAGCAACATGCAGCAAAATACATGGAGCATTCTTACATTCAATAAATAATTTGCTTTCAATTTGCTTTATATTAATTTTCATAATCTCTCCCCACCCCCATCCCAACTTGTGCAGCAAAATTGGGGTTTGGCCAGTGCAGGCAAATGCATCTATTTCTAGTGCCTCTGTCTTCTTGTGAGTTAACCACATTCTCAATTACTTAGTTTTGAGTTACCCTGACTATAAACAGCTTGTCCACACTCCTGTATGTTGATTAATTTCCCTGATAAGCTGGTGATATGTTATCTTCCTAGCCAGTATGACAAGGCATATGATTTTGTATTCTGTGTCGATAATACCAGCCTGTTCCCACAAGAATCTATGACAGCCAGAAATGAAAAACATGTTTGCATTAAATCAGGAGAGTGCTGAAGGTAAAGTCTGTCACTTTGTGTGGAGCTGGCTTTCAGTGCTCTCTGCATTGTCGAGTGTCTTTTTAACAAGCTATTGCTCTTGGCATGCAATAATACTACAGATATTATTCTATAGCACTTGAAAGAATGGACTCAAGCAACCTGTTAACTAGTCTCTCCTAGTTTCCGCGGGTCACAGAAAATCATTTTAGTAAGCTCCCGATCCTTCAAAGATGGCATCAGTAAAGACATGTTTCCTATAGCAGTGTCACTTCTTGGAGAATATTTGTTCTCCATGACTATCATTTAAAGAAGTTTTTGACCCTTTCTGTTTCAGAGGTTTATTTTCTGAAGATTTCTTTGCAGCTGGCTTAAACCTGCCAAAATAAAGAAGAAACCAATAAGAATGAAATGATGCAAAAGGAGCAAAATCATCAACTCCAAGATATGAAGGCAAGTTGAAATCTGAAATGCCAAAATATTATCTGTAACAGACATCCAAGTGCTCAGACAATTGCTCCATGTCTTGTAATTTTCTTCTGTAATAAGCAGGCTACTTCAGTGGAAAAAAAGAACCACTTTTTATGGTGCTTCTTATGCATAAACATAGGAATTCCCTGAGTGGAATTAAATGTTCCTTAATTAAACTTTGATATGACTTCAGCAAGTTGTTTTGGGAAATTGCCATTTTGTATAACAGGTCTGAAGATATAGCATAATAGATGACCTGATTTAAGTCTTATACTAATGTAAGTAAAGAACAGAATTAGGAGGATATAAGAATAGTGCCAAAACAGAATCGGACTTATAATGTCCCTTGTTTCCCTTCCATTCATAAGGAAATAGTTACATCACTCTAGTAAAAAACACATGGGAACTGAAACTACTATAGAATAAAAAATACTGGTGTATTATTATACTCAGTGTTATAATTAAGGTTGCAAAATCATTTCCATTATAATCCTCTAGAGTCATGTGCTCATGGTGTTTTGAAACATCCACATATTTCAAATTTTCCATTCCCTGTTTACTTTGAGCCGAGTCTCTTCGGTTGTAGAATTTTGTGAACACATGAACAAAATGTGTTCTTCCCATTTCAGCAAAAAATATTCTGGGGAGGTTTATGTTTTTATTCAAGATGTCTCCAAGATGGGAACTGGACACTTTGAACTTGCCAGTGAAGAAATTGCCAGTGAAAGAGATCATAGGATTATAGGGTAGCAGAGCTAGAAGGAACCTCACAAGGTCACTTAGTCTGTCTCTAGCCCCTCTGTGCATGGCTAAGTTTGCAAAACAACACAGAGTAAAATGGATCAGTTGTGTTTCACATGAATAAAAATATCACTTCCGAGAACACTCAGGGCATGCATTGGACTACCCCACCAAGAGAACACACGTGGAACCTCACTCTGAGTCCTCATGTAACATGTGATGAAAAAAATGTCACATAACCACTGTTGGAGAAGAAGGGGAGGTACACAGTGCTATGCTAATGAGCATGCCTGGGTTGGAGAGTGGTGCAGAAGGCATGACAAAAAGAAGCCCTATGGCATTTTTCAGTCATGTGGCACATGCAGAGAAGGAGCAAGTGGACACAGGACATGGAATCAAAATAGCATTCCCGCACAAACTGCAATGGGATATTGACATGTCCTCAGAGATTTTATAAGGCTACATGTACACATGCTTGTTTGTGTTCTAACTAGAATGTGTAGCAGGCTTACCTTTTTAGAGCTTGGGTTGAATCCCAGGATTGAGGGTCTGCTGTTTGATTGGAGGAGCCAACCCACCAATCCAGAGAGGAAGCAATTCCCCACCCTTTTCCAAAGGGAGGGGGCAAGGAGCAGCTGGACTTGAATCAGAACTGCACCAGCCAGGTTCGGAGAACTTTGGGGGTGGAGCCTCTGAAGAGTATAAAAGGGGATCATGTGCGGCACATAGTATTATATGTTAAGTCTTGTAAATATTCTGTGTTTTATATTGAGTGTCTGTATTTATTCTTATAATAAATTGTACATAGTTAAGTACTTGGTTTCGGCCTAGCTCTATGGAGAGGGGAGAAAGCCGCTCTAGTAGCTGACCCCTTCCTCAACCCCCTGCTTGACTACCACCACTGTCACTGGAGGACAGGGCACACCCCTGGGTGTACCCAGGCTACACATGTATTGGAGCAAACTTGATTAATTGTGTCTGCTCCACACTCTAATTAGAATGCTCCAGCGTCACCTCACTGTCACATATATTAAGCCCCTTCCACATGTACATTTCAAAATGGGTGTAGGGGCACTTTAAATAAACTTTGTCAAATAAGCTCTAGTTAAATGCCCCCACAGCCATTTTGAAATACCAGAGGGGTGGGCTTAATACACATGATGGTTAGCCATTTTAATTAGAGTGGCTGTCCAGGAACCACTCTAATTAGCCCCCCACCCCCTCCACCTCCGTGCATGTATATAGGCATCAGTCTATAAAAGTTCTGTCCCTTTATAAAATTAAGTCTCTTTCTCTCTAATCAGGGGCTTCAGAAACATAAAGTTCCTGGTCCTCACAGGTACGGAGGCACCTAACTCTTGTTTGGGGTCCCTACTTTCATTGAATTTAATAGGAGTGAGAAATCTAAGTTACTTTAAGGATCTGGGCTAAATTATCCACCTAACCTCCTACCTCCTGGAGAATTTCCCTAAAGAAGATCACGATCTTACTGAAATTCAAATGTAAAAGTGTACTTTTTCCATTAAAGAAGGAGGCACTTGCTGTTTCCAGGGCTTTGGGATGCTTCCTCTTATTCAGATTTTAAATTTTAAACTCCATTGCAGAACAACAAGTAAGTTTTTTTACCTCCCTGCCTTCCATCTGACACCTCCAGGGAAGGAATTCTATCTGATCAACACATCAAAGAACTACTCAACACATCTCACACACTCTCATGGACCCAGAGGGACAGCCTTCCAATCTTCAGCTCCCTCTGTGCAAAAATGAAGTTTATTTCCTACCTATGGGGACTTTTTTCCATCTTGTACCATCTACACTTTCCCAGAGCCTGACAAAGGGACTTTGATCCTGAAAACTTGCAGAAAAGGACAATTTTCTTGCCATTTTCCAGTTGGCCTAATAAAAGGTATCATTTTGGAACCAAGAGTTCTAGTTTTTTGTATGTCCTCTTGTTCAGAAATTTGACATATCCTGCAAATTAATTCTAAGCTTTCATTTAAAACTGATAAGAGCCAAGCTTCCTGCTGGGTAAAAGGTCTCCAGAGACTTTAGTGGTGATTCACTTGTTCAAACCAGCAGAAGCCTGGTCTCTTCATCTCTGACTGCTTCTCTTTGCTGACATGCAGGCCTCCCTCTGTAAAGATGCATCCCCATAACCTTGGAGATAGTCCTAACCACTAGATTATGGGCTAACCTGGCCAGCAGGTATGCCACACTCCTCCTGTTAAAGGAGAAACACTACATAAAAAAGGAATCGAAGATCCCTAAGGCCAGAGAAAAACCAGCAAAAGGGGGATTATTTTGGGAATCTAGTGATGCAAGAACTGTCCTGTGAGAGAGAGCTGTGGCTTCTGCTCCTTGCATTTAGAAAATGATTGAACACCAAGGCTCTTAATATAGCCAACTAGGTATTTATCTGCATGTTTAGTTGCTTTGATAGCATCAGAAATCTGGCCCTTAGAAGGTGAAGTTGCATAAAAAGTCAGTGGAGTTTCTAGGGACTAGATCCTCAAAGGTACTTAGGCATTGCAACATTTAATGCTTAGGTGGCCTGCTGCCAGGTGTGCTCCCCCACCTTGTTTTAGACACACACACGGCATGGAGATGGTTAGATGTTTAAGAAAAGGATTTCTGACACAAGCTAACTAGTGAGCCTGGTAGGCCAGTAAATGCAGAGGAAGGGGATGTGGCTTACCTGCCAACCCTGCTACCCATGGCCAGTGAGATGGGCCAAGCATGTACCATCTATGCTGTTCAAGTATTTAGACTACATGGTAGGCTGGTTTGCTGCATGTTCCCAGGGGCAGATCCAAAAGGATGGGTGGATCTGTCCCCCTTCCAAACTCCTCCATAGGATCAGCATCCAGGGACATCTTTCAAGCCCCCAAATCAGGTAAGAATTCTTCCTCTCCCCCTCCCCAAACTTCCTCTCCAAGCTCAGCAACACATCCTTTCCTGTTCCATTCCCCACCCTTCCCTGATCGCCATTGCTATTGTCTCTGCTGTCTCTGGATGCCCAAGGGGTGGAGGAGGAGCTCCAGATCCACCTCTGCCCCTCTCCATTTAGTCTATGCAGGGGTTGCTCAGCATTTAGGGCAGCAGTGGGCGGTTTCCTTCTCCCTTCCTGGTCCCCATCAGCCTGGAAGTAGGCTCAGGGAGCAGAAACCCACTCAGTGTTGCACCCACTGCTGCTGTTTCCAGCTGAGCCCAGCTCATTGTGCAGTGCATCTAGAGCAATGCAGGAGTGGCTCTGGAGCTCCCCCAGCCCCTAGGGCAGCCAGGAACAGTGGCTGTGGTGGGCAGGGGAAGCGGGGAATGAGAGGATAGAGGACATGCCAGGGAGCATGGAGGGCAAGGAAGGGGAGAATTCTTACTTGATTTGTGGACTTAAGAATAGTTCCTTCTGCCCTATCTGCCACTCTTATCTGTGAGAAGCGATTTATTTTCAGCAAGTTCAGTCTATGGATGGTGGGGTCGACTGCACCTGCAGTTCAGCTCTTGCTGTTTTGTTGGCTCTGTTCAGATATGTAAGAATGCACTGAGACAAAATGCATTTAGTTAACCATTCTCATTCTGGGCATGCCAGTGTTTATCTCTGTGTTAATGCACAGTGTCATGTTAATCTTAATGTAGTTTCTCCTCCGTTAGTGATAGCTCCAAATCAGATTACCGTATAAAAATGTACCGCTTTGAACCACTTCTCAAGATGTTTTATGTTAATTCCATTATAATGGACTACAATCAGGCAATTATAATGGTAGTAATTTTCACTGCTTTTATAGAAATTGAAGATAGGTTGGCGTGAAGCCAAACGTTGCTCCAAACACAAACAGCCATCAACTGTTATATTCTTGGTAACAATAAATGTTCTACTACCTTCCATAAAAATGTAACAGAATAGGATTATAGAGATGCTCATTAGAAACTGCTGTAATATTTTTTTCTGCCCATATAATGTTTCTTAATGATGGATTGAGCAGGCAGTTTTTCACTGGGGGTCTGGAGGGAATGTGTCCCAGGAAGACAGGGGTTTCTTATGGCTGACTGAAATACCAGAGATTTTAAATACGTCATAAAAAATCTATTAATGTTGCAGTCACACCAATAGACTTTAAAGAGCCTTCAAACAACTTTGCCTTGTCTGACATGGAATAACTCTAACCCTTGCACTAGTAGATAGCAACTCCCCACCTCCAGTAAATAGTGAATTAGGGAACACAGAAAGTAATACACTATATAAAAATATTTACTGTCCAATCCCAGAGATCTCCTTCAAGCAAAACTCCCATTGATTTGAAAGCCACGACAACAGGCTCACAGTCTTAGTTAAAACTTCCATTGAAATATTCACTGAAAAATATATTTGAGGTAATGTCACTTTATATCTATTGATCTACTCTATCTGTTGATTCCATCTGTTTGCTCAGAACCACATGCAGAACATCTGCCTGATGTTGTAGTTGTATGCCACATTCACAGAGAGCTGTGTATTTGCATGTCACTAGAAACGATAAGGGCTCAGATAGATATTTCATAGATATTTCATAGACATCAGGGCTGGAAGGGACATTGGAAGATCATCGAGTCCAGCCCCCTGCCCAAAGGGCAGGAAGTCAGCTGGGGTCATAGGATCCCAGCAAGATAAGCATCCAGTTTCATCTTGAAGGTGTTCAATGAAGGCGCTTGAACCACCTCCGGTGGCAGGCTGTTCCAGACCTTGGGGGCTCGGACAGTAAAGAAGTTCTTCCTTATGTCCAGCCTGAAACGATCTTGAAGTAGTTTGTGACCATTCGACCTCGTCATCCCTTGGGGCGCTCTGGTGAACAAACGTTCCCCCAGATGCTGGTGGTCACCCCTGATAAACTTGTAGGTGGCCATCAGATCACCCCTGAGCCTGCGCTTTTTCAGGCTAAAGAGCCCCAGGGCTCTCAGCTTGTCATCGTAGGGTCTGCTTCCCTGACCTCTGATCATGCGCGTGGCTCTTCTCTGGACTCTCTCAAGCTTCTCCACATCCTTTTTGAATTGTGGAGCCCAAAACTGGACACAGTACTCCAGCTGTGGCCTCACTAAGGCCGAGTACAGGGGGAGAATGACGTCCCGGGATTTGCTTGAGAGCAAAAATAAAAATGTTTGTGCACTCCCTGCTCCTCCATTGCAGAAATCTATTTTAATCCGTTTTTAAAAACACACTTATTCTCTAAAGCAATTGGCTCCAAAATGTGGTACCTCTACTTTTGCTATTTACACACTCTCCTTTTTCATCCCTAAAGCTATTTCTTTCGGATTTGGGGGTTCCCAGTTCCTGTCATCTTGCTTTAGTTCAATCTATTCTAGATGGAGCTTTACCTGACGATTGCCTAAAAACGAGGCGCTGAACGCCGCTGCTTAGCGGCGTTCCTGTCAGAGAGTGCATTTTGCACGGGTTCTGTGATTTGGATTGACATACCACTTGTTTCTGTATAAATATGAACTCGCCATTTTCTCAACCTCCTGAAACCCTCAATATTTTGGATCTTGGAAATGGCCCGTCTCCTTATATGGTACTGGAGCAGCCGCTAAAGTTAGAGAGAGAGTTTTGCTAAAAGCTCTTTCCATTCTGGTGTTAGAAAGGAAAAAGGAGAATTGGCAATTGGGAAATTCAAGTGCAACTGCTTTCTCCGCTTGGTTCAGTAGAGGCAGAGTTGCTTGCTGGCATTCAGAACTCACTCTCTATTCTCCAAATAGTTTTGAAAAATAACAGGGTTCAGAAGGATGCCAAGGTGGGCTAAGTGGAGAAACGTGAATGTAGTGGGTAGGGTGCGTGAGAAAGTCTGTTACTAGAAATGGATTTACCCTGATCTTGCAAGCTGCTCTGCAAGGGGGGATTCCTGCCCTGCAGGAAATCAATGGGGTCTGTGGGATGGAAGGGACAACCCAGCTTTTGGCATATTTTCCATACTCTATGGACCCCTGGATTTGCAGTTTAGTACATCTACACAAACAGCCATCTATCTTATTCTCATCCTTCTAGAACCACATGAAGGCTGTCACTCCAGCTCATATGTTATTCAGAGTTAATTCAGTGTCTGCAATTTTAGTCACTATATATGGATAACTATAGGAAGCTGAGTGGGGCTCACTCCGCTACATACTGTACAAATGTTGTCAGACACAGTCTATTATGTCCAAGTATTGTGTCCACATTTTGCAATAGTTTTAAAAAAAGCAGGCAGTAGTTTCCTATTCTTTTGGGCTCACAGCATGTTGTCTGCTGCAAATCTCTATTCACGTTCTTACAGGATAACACAGTGGTGTCACATTCATCATTAAATGAATTAACCGTTAACCCTATATTTACACTCCTGCTATAAACAGAAGCTTAATTTGCTGCACTGACAGTCGGTTGCGTGCCATTTGTATCTTTTCTGTGCTATTTGGTATTTATATAGCACTCAAAAGTCACTAAATGCTTTACATATTAAAAAATACAAGTCCCCATCTGGAAGGGTTTTCCACCTTATAGCTCAATTCTGTATATTCGTGTACTTCTCATAGGCGTTCTGGAAACAGAGGTCTTGCTGAATTAGTTCTTAGGCAGCATTACATATATAGATAATTCCTAATTATGCTATATAACACCAACACCAAGCCCCTCTTTTCAACCATCACAGAATGAAAAGGAGCATTCCTACTTCGGCAGATGACAAAACAAAGCAGAGCAAAACAAATACACATTTTCCAGGGCAGATTTCACAATTGCAGTATTCCAGCTGAGCAACAGCTGGTTGGAAGAACAAAGCTGAATTCTTTTAGGGTATTCATTCGTGACATTCCCAAAAAGGAAGCAAGACAGATGAGGGAGAGATACAGCTCTTTACAGTACCTTGGCTCATCTTCAAGTGGCACTCCACTCTGCATCGGAAAAGAATTGCACCTTGTGTGCAAGAACAAGTGCGATCTTCTTTAGTAATGCTAGGAACCCACCATGCTCAGAGCTGTATCGGAGAGAGAACCAGGATGCTCTGCGTTCAGGCCCAAAGATTTGCCTGTGTCAGCAGTGGGTCACGCTGGACTTTTCTATGGGGCTATTCAAACCTTCCTGGCTGTGGCCTAGCAAGCTGCTGAGGTCATGCAGGCCTGATCCACCTTTGCTGACAGGCAGAAAACACAGACACTCATCACTCTGACTGTAGCACTGCCCAGTGTAGGAGGGTAGCAAAGCCGTCCTTGAGAGAGTGGAAAACAGCACAACTTTGAATACACACTGCTACCCTCTCTTTTGCCTTTGCCCCTGCCTTGGTATAACAAAGAACATTTAAAAAAACCCTTACATTACCATATGCAATTTAAAAAAATCTTGTAGCACTCTTAGCTGGCTTTGCAAGGATTGCTCAGCGGGCCAGCAGTGGTGGTAGTCCCCCCGTCCCCCAACGGGCTTAGTTTAAAGCCCGGTGGAGCAGGTCAGCCAGGCTGGCTGAGAAGAGCCTCCTCCCTAGGGGAGAGAGGTGGAGGCCATCCCTTCCCAGCAGCTCGCTGCCTCTCTTGCCAAAGAGCGGGCTGTGGTCATGAAAGCCAAAGCCTTCCTGATGACACCAGCGCTGCAGTCTTTGGTTGACCATAGATAGGATTTGGATAGATGCTTATCCAAATCCTAACTGATCTATCAAAACTTTTAAGCAAACCCTTTGCCACTTAGGAGATTGACCTAAACACTTATTTCCCCAACATGCCTCCATCCCTCTCTATAAATCCTCCACTTCTCAAACATAACTCCTAAAGCTCCTGAGCTCCACCACTAATCCCTGGAAAATTTGCTTCAGTCAGAAGACTTGATATGTGTCACTCTCTGCTCTGGGGACTGGATCCAAAATCTACTGAATTTAGTGGAAGTCATTCTATTCACTCCAATGGATGTTGAATCAAGCTGAAGATTCCTTCTTATCCCTCCAGCATTCCAGGAATGAATATCAAGATCTTTTGCTCTCTGGGCTTTCAGGTATGCATTGAATCCTTCTGAGGTGACCAAACAGGGCAGGACATCCACAGCTAATCGGGAAATATGAAACAAGCCACAGCAAAGCCCCTAGCAGAGTCTGCTATGTTTTTCTCAATTCCTTTGTACCACCTATGCAAGCCAGACTATATCTTTGATTGTGTTCTGAAATGCTGGCCTTTCTTCTCCAAGCAAGCAAGCAAGAGAAAATTGCTGTGTGTAATATAGCTCTGTTACAGCAGATTGGCTCCATTTTGCATTTGTTACAAGTCAAATTGGCTCATTTTAACCACTAATATTTAGCAGTTTTGTTTAACAGAGATTGTATTGTTATTCATACAGGTGCATGAAAGATGCACATGGAAGTGTCTTTGAATGGGAAAAATCAGCTCCATAATTACACAAAATTCATTCCACTGGAACACAGGACTCTTGGGACCAGGAAATCCAATCCCCTACTATCACAGGGAGCGATAGAAATCTGAAAGAATCCACAAAACATCCTGTAACCCTTAATATCCCATAGTAAACCTAGGATGCTTAATTAGAGTGAACACCTTTTCAAAATGCAAGAGCAGGACATGTGCCATTTAGAAAAAGGAGGGGCGGGTATTGTGTATGTACACATTTTATATTCTATATTAAATAATGGTAATTAAAAATGAAATATCAACTTGCCTTAATCTTTCAGATTGTTTTTCAAGAGCTCATGCAGTTTTTTTGCTGTAGAAAAGGTATAGTTCTCTGGCAAATGTAAAAAAAATAAAATACAATCAGCAGTCTTCATTTCAAGTTAAATGCGCACTTCCTACCAGATCTTGCAGGTTCCAAAAGTTTGCATCACCAAAGCACATTAGTTTCACATGGCATTTCAAGATACGAGGACAATAAGTTGTCTTAGTTTGGCTACACCATGTGCCAGTCATTTTGGGACTGTGTAAGCATTGTGAATGATGTGGGGTCGGGCTTTGCACTGTGCTGTATTTCCTATGGCTTGACCATTGCTAAGGGGTAAACGTGAACTATATCTAGGGGAATCCGGGACAAATGCTGTCCCAGAGTCATTCTGGCCGGGACCTGGATTTGATGTTTACATTTCGGGACTGTCTTGCACAATTAGGGATGGGTGGTAACTCTATGCTTAACACAAACAACCATACACCTCAAATGCTATTAAGTACAACATGGAGAGGACAAGAGAGCCCTGGTATTGGTCTCTAGAGCATCAGGAAATTAGTTATAAGGAATGTGTCCAGATGACCCTATACACTCTCTCATAGTACCGAAGAAGGCAAAACCTGACCTGAATGAAAAATTATTTTCTGGCTCCAAGCCTGATGATCAATTTAATTTTAAGCATGTGAGCAGGACGCACCAACTAGTTCCTGAGAGGTTCCTCAACAGCAGTAGTCGTCAAATCATTGCTGATAATGTCAACAAACCATTTCTTCTCCCCATTAGTTTTTATTATGAGTTTTCATATGGCTACAAAGTTCATTTTTTTCACAAGGAATGTTTTCTTGTGCCAGAAAACAAAAGTCACGTTGACCTCAAACTTGTTCTTTTCTAAGTTTCCTTCTGAGAACTTTTTACTTCAGCTGAAGGATACAAGTTGTTCCAGATGTAATTAGACTATCACAGAAAGCTTTCATTACCTGTATTTTGGTCCAAAACCATCAAGTTCCTATGTGTTAATGGAAATTCTATATATTTTTAGGTTAGCCTTTAGGCAATCTTTGTACCTTTCAGGATGACTGCCACAGAAATGTTTACAAACTTTATTTCACCATAGAGCCTTTCCTTGGGTAGTCTCATGTGAGGCATTTGGAGTGACCAGACCTTCTCAACTGCCACACTGGTTCTATGCCTGAAATGCTCTCTCTTTGAGACCTGGTGTCTTAGGCTACCTGTGGATTTTCATGATCCTTCTGAGGCAATGTAGGAGGAAGTTTCCAAATGTGGTGACTGTAAGTGGTCCAGCTCTCACATGCATAAAGTAAAAACAGTATAAATCAGGGATGTCCAATTGGCAGCTTATGGGCTATAAATGGCCTGCAAGGGGTTAAATTGTGCCCCCCCCCCCCCCTAGTTCCCACCTGGCTGCTGCTCCTGCTATTGTTTTGGCCACAGAAGCAGCCAAGGAATCCAGGCTCCTCCTCCCTCTAGCTTCCCCTTCCTGCCAACCCTTGCCCTAGGTGGAGGGCCAGTGCAGCACACCACAGTCTGCAGTGCTGGGGGAGCCTCCAGCCCAGGGTGCCTGAGTGGTGCTACACAGCAGGGCAGCTTGTGGTCAGATGTCTAAATGTGAGTCAGGGAGCCTGAGTTCACAGTGTACCCTGCACGCAACGCAGGGTCACCTCGGCAAGTGGTACAGGGGGGATGGGACATGGGGAGCAGTTGCAGGAGGAACACAGACAGTGGAGAGGATCAGGGTGCACAGTGCAGTGGAGAGGCATCCTACATGGAGTACAGTAGCAGAGGTACCTGGGTGCACAGTGCAGCAGGGGTTGTGAGGTACAGTAGCAGCAGAGGCATGGTTCAGTGCTGTATGCAGGTGCAGTGATGGGGGCACCTGGGTACATGATGCAGCAGGGGGACCCTTTGCCTCCCCTAATGGATCCCCTGCTTTTGTAGCCCCTGCTAGTGTGGCCAGAGGATCATGTGGCCCCCAGCCACTTAGGCTCGGGACAGACACTACACATAAATTGGTTTAAGTGGTCAGAAACTGGTTTAAACCAGTAATAGAACAGATGTTCAGTGCACATAAACCAGTTGGAGAATGGCTGAAACTGGTTTGAGATAAACCTGGTTGAATGTAGTATCAGACTTAACTGATATGGCTCAAATGGGTTTATGCAATGTCTGTCCCAGAACCTTTGCTGGTTTAAGATAAACCAAACAACCCCAGCATCCTGGCATGCTCTCTGGGCTGGGAGGGGCTCTCAGCTCTACAGCAGGGCTGGCCACTCCCCTCTGCTACCTGGCTGTAGTACCCCCAGACCCTTCACCACTCCCTGCTAACCAAGAATTCCCCCCTCCCCACTGCCTTGCTGAGGAGGTGTCTGTGTATTAGCTGGCAGACCACATGCTGGCTATGGGTGCTAAATCAAGAGGTAGAATCAACAGGCAGAATCAACAAGTAGCTAGTTATGTCTCTCTTTTGTTTTCTTAATTGGGTGATAAACACTGTTATCAGTTCCTTGCTGGGATAATCACAGAGTCCTGTGGGAGCCTGGCCACATACCCCTCAGCTCCATGCTGTGAAAGAAAGGGAGGGCTGCTTTAGTGCTACCAGTTTCTAGCCTGAGCCACTCTAGGCATGTGCCGGTATTATTGGGATGTTTTTCCAGTTACAAAACTGATTTAGCCTAGCGAGGTTAGACTAACATGCAAAAACTGAAACAGGTTTGGGCTTGTTTGAATATCTGTCCCTAGCCTTAGAAGTTAGACAGCCCTGGTATCAGTGGTGCCTCCCAGACCTTACCTTTCATTGCCCATTTAAAGTCCCTTTTCACCCTCATCTTCATAAAGAACTTCCTAAAAACATTGCTGCCTTCTGACAAGCTGTGGTTTATTTCAGCATATAAGAGTGTATCATGTGACACAATGCTTTCTAGGCACATGAACTAATCCATTGAAGACTAGTATCTATTAAGTGTGATGTCAGGTGACCTCTAACATTTGCCAAGAACGGGCTGGTGCACAACTTCTATTTTTCTGAGTCTAACAGTAAGAGCAAAAGTCTTACAAGCCCCCTCAAAATTGTCCATGCTAACTTGGAGATTGTTCTCAGTGTGTACAAAGAGGGCACAATGAATAGGAAAAAAAACCCTCCTAAATTAGTACTTCTGAAGTCTTGTTTTTAGACTAAAGACAGTAAAGTTTGTACAATTTGCCATCCAACCTAAAATGTATATATTCTTTTAGCCAGATTCCTGAAAGCATATAGAAACAAACAAAAAATTATCACAAGAGAGTATTAAACAGAAGTGGGAGCTAGAATGCAGTCCTGTTTGATACCATCAGTAGGGCAAGGGTTGAAGGCATCACCATCTTTAATGATGATTCATCATACCAGCTCTGTTGTATTGTCATAGAATTGCATGGATCTCATGACTGAATTTTTTGGCACTTTTTTTTACTAATAAATGCCAAAGTTCCTGTCTGCAGTCTGTGTCAAAAGCCTTTGTAAGATCCACAAAGTCACAGTAAAGATCCAGATTCTGGTCTCAGCACTTTTCTTTAAGTTGCCTGGTAGCATAAAACACACGTCAGTAATTCCTCTGCTTTCTCAGAATCCATACTGACTTTTAAGCAAGAATTTCTTAGCTATGTGTTTGATGCAATGATTTAAAATAATCTGAGTAAAGATTTTCCCTGCAATAGAAATCAAAGAAATTTCTCTATGATTATCACACACATATCTGCTGCCTTTGTATTTAGATAGGTGGGTGACAACTGCATCTTTAAACTCTTGCAGAATAATTCTTTCTGGCACCTCAGCTGGAAAAATGCCATTAAAATTTAAGCTAATTAGAGTTCTCCAGATAAGCATCTTTCAGTAGGAATTGCATCAGAACATAGTGCCTTGCCACTAGAGAGAACCTTTATAGCCTCAATAATCACTGGCAATGAAGGATCTTCAAGAAGAGAGTCTACAACTGCACTATGTGGTAATTGAAATATGACCTCATTGCTTATGCTAGACTGGCAATTCAAGAAATTCTTAAAACGATTAGTCGCCTGTCCAGGATTTGCATGTCATCCATCAGCAAGATCAAGCTGTTCATTGTTGGCATAAGGCCACCAAACCCAGGGCTGTAAACTGTTTGTAGTAGCTCATAAAACCTCTTCATATTGTGCTCATCAGCATACAACTTGATTTCTTTGGTTTTATCTCTCCACCACTTCCCTGCATACTTCTTGGTTTTCTTCAGAGTTCTCTGTGTTGCTATTATACACGGCTTGCCTTGAGGTTGATGACAGATGTTGCAACCATACTCAGTATAGGATCCAGCTTGTCTAAAGTCACTCAGGAGGCTATAAACCCAGGAATAAAACCCAGGTCTTATGAATTCCAGGCCAATGCACTATCTGCCAGATAACACTCCTTCTCTGAAGACAGAGAAACACACCCCTTGCCCTGAAACACATACAGTGTGTGTCTACACGAGCCACCCACTGCACAGTTTATACTGCACAGATATTTATTTAATAGATTTCATAGACATTAGGGCTGGAAGGGACCTTGGGAGATCATTGAGTCCAGCCCCCTGCCCCAAGGGCAGGAAGTCAGCTAGGGTCAAAGGATCCCAGCAAGATAAGCGTATAAACACTTCTTAAAGGAGTCTAGAGAAGGTGCTTGCACCACCTCTGGAGGGAGCCTATTCCAGGCCTTGGGGGCTCAGATCCCAAGTACTAAAGTGTATAAACAAGTGTATAGCCAAGTACTAAATGACTGCACATTAGGGGTGTGCAAAGTGGGCCCTATTAGATTCAGATTTGGATTTGACCTGAATCAGGGACAGTGATTCAATTCATTAATTTGGATCACTGTCTCCAATTTGATTTGGCTGAAGCTGAATCTGACGATTCGATGCTGATTTGGTGAATCAGCAATTCAGACATATGCACAGCTTTAAAAGTTTTTTCAACATATCTTGAGGTAGCAGGCACAGCTTGCAATTGCTGTGATGCTGGGGAGCATGGAGCATCCCACAGCAGTGCTGGGGAGCCCTCCATGTGCTCGGGCGCGAACCCGGAAGTAGACCAGAAATGCTTCTGGTCCACTTCTGGGTCTGCCGGGGAGCATGCTGGCCTCACCCCCTTTGCCCCCTGTGCCCCCCGACTTGGCAGTCAGCCACAGGGGGACCACGGGTGCCTCCCCCAGACCCAGGAGGCACCAGTTGCCGAGCCGGGTGGGTGTGAGGGTCCCCCCTCCACATGCTCTTCAGCAGACCCGGAAGTGGACCAGAAATGCTTCTGGTCCACTTCTGGGTCTGCTGCCAAGCATGCGGGGGGGCTCCAGGTGTTTCTGTGGGACACTCCATTCACCCCAGCATCGCAGCATTCACAAGCCCCTGCTACCTGGAGGTATGTAGAAAAAACATTTAAAGCTGTCTCTATGTCCAAATCTGTGAATCTTTCCAAATCTCTCCAAAATTATTTGGAGGATTCTGATTCAATTCAGAGAGATTAAAAGGTTCTCCGATTTGATTTGAAGATTCAGCCACCAAATTGGGCTGAATCTCCGCCAAATCCAATCAGGAACTGAAGCTTTGCACAGCCCTACTGCACAGTATCCAGCGTTACTGTGTGGTAGCATCCTGGCACAGTTGTCTAGTGATACTTACTGCACAGTAGATCATTACTACTGTGAAAAAGCATCATGTCATAGTTCGTACCTGGTGATGCTACCGCACAGTACTAACAAGCTACTGCATAGTAGTAATGAACTACTGTACAGTAAGCATCTTGTGTAGAAGTGGCCACAGTCTAATTAAAGATAAGTCTCACTTGTCTATGCAATAAGTCATGGAAGATGTGGGTGTGAGAGGACAAATTTGATTGTGGCAAAGTTCTGGATTTATATAGATGACACTGGGTGCATTTACACATGCAACTAATGCAACACAATAAACTCTGGAGCAGTTAGAGCTGCAGTCAGCTGCTCCTGGGCCCAACATCTACACATACACCAGAGACAGCACAATTTGAGCCAGGGTGGAGCAACCCTGGCCTGGCAGGGGGCATGGGATCAGCCCCAGGCCCCAGGTGGCACCAGTGGGTGGCAGAGAGGCTGGCAGGAGCCAGGGATCTGGCTAGGCTTGTGTGAAGGGTGAAGCCCCAGCAGTCACCCTTCACACAAGCATTTGATCACAGTTAATTACTCTGCCATAAAATAGTACGACAGTGCTGTATAACAGCAGAGTTACTTAATTTACTGCTCTATTATACCAGCACACGTGTGAACGGTGATGCTTTACTGTGGAGCTAATTAGTCAACTCCACAATAAAGCACACATGTAGATGCACCCACTGAGTTATTCATCTGGTAAATATAAGGGGTGTCTACACATAGCACTATAGCAATGTTGTTACTGCACCATGATTTAGGATTTCCTTTTTGAAATACTAGATCACAGTGCAGTAATAGCCCGTACTGAGCTATACACATGGTGCAATGGTATTTTTAGCAGCTACTTTGCCAACCGGTATGCTATATCACTACGGCATGCCACTACAGCAAAGTAGCTGCTCATCACACGTAGACACCAATGGATGCTACGTCACCATAGTGTGTTGCTACAGAGCCATAACATCATGTGTAAACACGCCCATAGATTACTTATTCTACCCCTTCTTCACTTACTGCCTTTTCTTATCACTGTTGCTTGTTTTACTGTAAACTCTGCTTGTGATAAAACATGAGCATTTAGGTTTTATAAAATCCAACCCTGCTTTTATTATTGTTTGGTCTATTTTTTATTTCAGCTTTTGCCCATTTCTATCACTTCTGGTTTTCTATTACAATTGTTTAAATTCTCTGCCTATTCTCTTTTTTAAAATAAGTTCCTCCTCTATTTTATTTTTTTGAGCTAGTTCATCCCCTTGATTGGCTAAACCAGTGGGAGGGTTCAGTGGAAGGAAGACAATCTGTCCTACAAACTCAGCAGATCCCCAGGGATCCATTGAGCAAGACGAAACCATATGAGTCCTCATATGAATCATAATTCTCTTCATCACAGCATATCTCCTGCCCAGGCATCATCCCATGCCTGTAGTACTGTAGGGCATGGAAAGGAATCTCTGGGAAAGGTAACACAACTGTGATTTCTTGTACAAAGGAGTATATCCAGTAGTTGGGGCACTTCCTGGGAGACTGGCAGTCAATTCTTTACTCTGCCACAGACTTTCCAGAACATCCCTGAGCAAACTGCATTTCCCCTCTGTGCCTCAGATCCCCTCTGAACAATGGGGTGATATTCTCTACTTTACAGAGGTCTCATCAAGGCAACTATTCTAACATTGTGAAACATTCTGATACTATAGCAACAGAAGCTGCATAAATATCATGTAGATAATGAAGCCCACAGGGTTGGAGCAGAGGGACAGTACAGGTGTAAATGGTTTCCAGGTAAATAAACTGTGATGTGAGACCTATATAATCTGTTACCTGTAATCTGTAATCACAGTGTAACAGCCAGAACCAGAGGGATTAATAAGCAATAAATATGTGCTTCTTTGAGGCATTTGGTATTTTGCCTAAACAGGTAATATTAGTTAATACAAAGCTTGTAAGTTTGTAAACTGCAAATGTAACTTGCCTGTCATAAGTTTAACCAAACTGATAAATTAAGTGTTTCATGAAACTGACTGGGCCGATAGGTAAAGCTGTAGCTGTGAGATTAGCTGATCTAACGGTTTCTTCTCAGGCTTCAGCTTTACCAATAAAAAACTGGATCCAACTGCCTGGCACACCCAACACATTCCAGGAAAGCACATCCCAAGAAAGCATATTCAAATGAAACCTAAAAGGAGTTGGGGCCTAGGCAGAGCAATGTCAATTTCAAACCTAAGGGTGCTGCATCATAATTTGCTTATTGGATAAACCCGAGTTTGGGTAGTAACCTTTTATGACAATTTTAACACCTTTCAATCCCATAGGGTAACAGCTATAGGATAACATTGTGAGTGGTTCTAAAGCCAACATATTAGCATAAAACTAGGTATAAAAAGCGTGTGCATCAGGTGATCAGCAGGAAGGAGGGAACAGAACGGTACTGCTGTTCCACGCCCGGACCCTGGACTCCCAGTGTGAGTGAGGATCAGATCCTGATCAAGGGAACTTCCCCGGTAACCCCTCTGACAGCATCGATCGGGGATGCCTGACTTCACTGGAATCACTTGACATGTACCTGGCATTGAGGGACTATCGATAAGTTGCCAACCCATGTCTGTCTATCTGTTGTTTTGAACAGCCCAGTGGCTGATACCTTCGCAGTGCCCAGTTGGCCTGAGACAGAATTGATCTATCTGTTGTTATTATCTGTTATTATTATTTACTATTAGCCCTTTAATACTGAATTATCTGCTTATCGCATTTATCTTTCTGTTAACTGTTGCGTGTGTAAGCTATAATAAATTTGCCTTTACTTCACTCCTAACTTTGTGTCCTTGATCCAAAACTGAATTAAACAGCCCAGTTGGCCTGTGATAAAATTGATACACCCACAGTGCCCAGCTGGCCTGTGACATCGCAGGTCAGTGGAGCTCTAACAGTAGTGTTTTCCCACTCCAATGGCTTCCTAAGGCCAAATGACACCATCATTATCAGCAAAATTGGTATCAGGGCTTTTGATCAAAGTTTGCCCTGTTTACAGTGATTTCCAACTCTTTCCAAAAAGACTTCCACTTTATGCAACTCCAGTTGATGACATCATGAGTGGGAGCCTGGACTTGGAGCAGGGAGAAGAACTGCTATATTTCAATATTTTCTTTGTTAAACTAAAATCAAATGCAACCTTGCTGCTTTCTTGTTTATGGCTACCAAAATGCAATATCATTTTTTTTCCTTGTGAGAGGATCCTGATTCCACAGTGCTCCTGCTGGGAACATTTATTCCATTTTAATTCTGTTCCCACCAACTTCAAGTGAGCAAGCGCCCTGCTAACACACTGGAGAACAGAAGCCGATGAAAACCTGGACTCAGATCAAAATGCAAGGGTGATAGAATCTATTGCTGGGATAGGATTAAAGACAGACTGAGACAAAGTTGATGTACTAAAGTGAACAGATTCAGCCTGGTCTGGAGATCTTGGACTTTGAGTTAGCTTTGTGTGTTTGTGTTGCTTTTTTTCTTCCTGGCATTCTCAGAAAGGAGTTACTTGAGAACAGACTTTTCTGATGTTTTTTCCTGTTCAGTCCATTTTTATCATGAATGAATATGCTTAGGAATGAAAAAAAGGCTGAGAATAAATCCCTATCTTTGAATGTTCTCATGGTGGGATTTGAAAAAAAACAAAAAACCAAAGAAATCCCTCCAACCCAACAACCTCATGCCTCCAATCCCGCAAGCTATTTCTATATAGTTGGATTCTGGGATCCACACAGAGACCCACTGTAGCACTGGGGCATAAATGAGTAGAAGCATGATGGACAGTATCCATTTTAACTACTGAGCTACATCTATAATACAACATTTCATAGATTAACAAAGAATAATGTTCTTTTAAAGGGTATTGCCTGTGTTAGAGCAAGCATTTGAGGAACAAGTAAGAACAGGCAAGGCAAACCCTAGTGGTGGATTTTTGAATAACTTGCTATTCATGTTTTTGCTGAAATTGTGCAAATTCACATTTTTATCTTACAGTGCCCATTTCTATCTTAAAATATGACACCCAATATTTGTAATAAGGGAGGTCTCAGCACTGCAAATAAAGTTGATTAGGACATATATCGTGTACTTTCCATGTAAATTTACCTTTAAAAGTTTACTTTTAATCACCAAAACATACCTGTGCAAAATAAATCTATTAATTTAAACATTTGTTTTCGGAAATTACTGCCAATAAACAGGATCTACAACAAAGCAAAGAAAGAGGATAACTAAATAAGCCCAGTTCTATATTATACATTTTGTTTTTCTCTGTTAACCAATACCAAACATCTTACAGTAAATAGAGCCTACAGAAGAAAATTAAAATACTATATTTTCCAGAACACCAGATATGCCCCCATGAAAAAGGACAGAATTATGGAAAAATTCCACATCCAACATGGTGATGCAGTGCAACCCAGGAGATGTTCTCACACACACGTTTCACAGCAGCTAATTGAAAAGACAGACAGAAGGAATGAAGATGGGCTTGAAGCCAGCATCCTCCAGGTGGCATTCCCTGAGCCTCACAGATGGAAAGAGCTGGGGCTGCAGCCCAGCAATGAATACACCAATGAGGATAATGATCTCCAGGGATTAGTTGGGGCTGTACACAAGGAAGGGTGGTGGTAAAGCATGTCAGATGCTTTCTCCCACTTCCTCCAGTAGCAATAAAGTAATGGTCTCTGGTGTACAGTGGAGTACTCTGGACCTTGGTCTCTGGTGTACAGTGGAGCTGCCCAGCATGCAGAGGTGGGCACTGACACATGTGCCCTTATCCTTGTTTTTTTCCCACCTCTACTTGTAGACTCTCACCATCAACTCCAGGCTGAATGCCAGGGCAGGATTATCAACTTTAAGTTACTGGTATCTCTGTTTAATTACGTGGTATATTTTGTTCTATAGTTTTGGTGTCTAAGATATGTCTTACTTTTCAGTTTCCTCTTTTGGGGAGAAAAAGCATGTCTTATACATAAGAAAACAGGGTAAGCATACCTAAGAAAACAGGGCAAGCTGTGCTCTCATCAATCACATTTGAATACTGAACTATCTAACAACACTAGATTCAACAGCAGAAAAGGTGGCAAAATTGTGAATACCTTAGCCACAGGAGGCCAAGACTGTGATGTAGAGTTTGAAATATGTAATTCACAGTCACTTTCAAGACCTTCACAAAAAGGCTCTTAAGAGATCAGAAATGCCTTTCAGTTATCATTATTCAAGAGTTTCATATTTTTATCAGTATGTAAACACATGCAAGGGAAACGTGGAACTAGTGACTAGTATGGACCAGATTGTGAAAGCCTTACTCACAGTTATCCAGATTGTAGCCATGTTGGTCTAGAGGCAAAAGGGATCAGAACTCATGGTAGAGGTGATATCTTTTATTAGACCAACTAGATTTTTGCAATAAATAATAATAAAATCTTTAATGAAAGATTTTTTTTTTTTCAAAAATCTAGTTGGTCTAATAAAAGATATCACCTCTACCATGAGTTCTGATTCCTTTACCTATGTTTGGAGCTGGTCAAAACTTGGAATTGCTGTTTTGCAGACAATTCTGACTAACTAAATTTCTAATTGTCTTGAACTAGAATGAAAAGTCAAAGGTTTCCAACAAAATAAGAATCCTACACAATTTAATTTTGGAGCTATCAAGGCAGATGATCAAAACAACTTTGTTTTGGTAAGGTGAAAGCATGTTGTTTTAATGTTTTTTTATGTTGATCGATCACACTCTATCCTATTGTATTCTATTCTAATGTAATGTATTCTATTCTAATGTAAAAATCAAAACAGTGGCCCAAATTAAGTGCTTTGACTTTATCAAATAAAAAGTTTTCCATAGTTTTTCATTGAAAAGCTCAACAAAATAAATATGTTCTTGCATAATGGTTCAATTTTGTTAAGTCTCCCTTTTTTTACAGAAAGGGACTCCATTAGGAAAGTTTCAGATCCTTCTTTTGATCATGCCGAACAGCTACTCCCACAAATTATTCTTGAGGTATTGGCAGGACCATCCTTTGGTACAACTGCTCACACACAGAGGTGGGTGATTTATAAGCAAGTTCTGTGTAAAATAATCCCTTCCCCCCCACTTTAAATCTCTAGCTCTCTAAAGTTGAAGCAAGGATAGTAATTAATGGAGAGAAAATCTTTATCTCAAAGTTGTATATGGCAGAGATTTTATTTGGCATCTCAAAGACTTACAGAATACTGAGCTAAAGATCAGACATAGCTAAAGAGCTCGGGTGGAGGGACGGGGATGGGGACGGGGAAACAGTAAATCAGAAGTGCTCAGCTAGTTAGCTGGGGAATTCTCACCAGCTGAGTACCAGTCATTTTATTTATTTTTTCCCTCCAGAAATCTCTTATTTCCTGCATGTAGAGGACTCAAAAATTATTATGCCAGGCAGGCCTTTTGCATTTAGTTGTTTAGATGCCCATTTCTTCAGTTTTCTAAATACATTTCCAAATTTTTTTCACAGTTGTTTGTTTTCAACTTTTAAAAGGTAGGAGAAAGTGAAACTTGTTCAGAGGCAAACAGAGTAAACTTTGCAGGAAAATAAAAAATTGCAGGAAAAAGGGGGCCAGATCTTCAGCTGCTGCAAACCAGTAGGTTTCTATTGACTTCTGTGGAATTACAATGCTTTATAGCAGTGGGTGGTGTGGCCCCGAACTTAAAATAAATCCCTTTGGGTCAGGTTCTGCCTGCTTTACTTGTGTTGGACAGCATTTGTGGTGAATAGTCCTATTGAAATCCACAGGAGCATCAATTAAGCAAGGTGCTTTGAAAGAATCTAGCCCTGGAAAAGAGAAGAAGAAAGAGAGCCAAGTAATTCTGACATGAAGAATGTCTTCTTACATTTCCTAGGGGTCCCTTAGATGTCACAGTAGATTCAACTGTAATGTATGTTCCCATAGTAACTCCATTTTTCCATACTCAGTTTTCTTTCTAAAGATATTTTGTAACTTTTTAAGCTTAATACGATTATGAGAAAATATAACACCCTTCACACCCAGCTGAGTAAATGTGGTCAGCAAATAAAGGTAAAAAAAATAATCCATTAGGACCCAGACAGATGGGACTAGGTGTAAATGACCAGTGTAGACCACCGTCATTAAGTTCACAGTACACCCACTTAGTACCTATCATAAAGCTCCTCCACCTTTACAGGACAGGATGTTCTGATAATAATGATTAAAAAGAGGAGAACCCTGGGAGGAGGTACAGTATCTATTATAAGAACGCTCTGTCTGTATACATAACTAGTTAATCAATAAGCTGCTGGTAGATGTCACACAAGCACGTGTAGCATTGCTCCTGGATTTTGTAGGCCCAGTAAAATCTGTTGTTTTGCTCAGCAAATAGCTTCCCCTGTGCAGCCTTTTGCATCAGTTCTAAACAGAATTGAGCAACAGCAGTGAGGCATACCTTAAGTGCAGGATATCAGATTTTGGCACAAAAGGGTTGGAGACGGGGTACATAGCTAGTTACTGCATCTTTATGTCCACTCTGATCAAATGCCACATTTATGAAAACCTCTCTAATTCCAGCACTGCAACTGCTGCTTTTTTATCTTCCCTCTTTTGTTGGGTTTTTATTCTGCTCCTTTTGCAATGTCAGTTCCTGTGGAAGTGAGGCACAAAACTAGAGAACCATTCTTATACAAAATTTCAACTGCAGAAATAAATGCATTACTCTTTATTAAAATAATAGTGCATGTTGTGTGGTAGTAATCATAACAGCAACAATGCAGATAGGATAGAATAGACTGCATGACTGCATTCTCCTTACTGAGGACTGAGACTATGGAACAAAGACAAATGAATGTGCTAGTCCAAGAAATTCACATCTTGTTTATTTCATACATCATTAGGTGGAATCACTCATACCAATGTTAATTGAGATGATGTTGCTTCTGTGTTTTCAAGAAGCTTAAGCAGTTCCCCATACAGCAAGGAGAGTTGAAAGATCCCTCCTTGCTGGAGGATGTGAGTTGCACACAAACAGTTTAAGGGAGCTGACATTCTTCATAAAACCACACAAAACTTGATGCAAATTGCACAGTAGGGCAAGATTTCCTAAGCTAGTAAACTCCCATCGGGGGCTGATGTACACAAAGTGCTCATGACCCCTAAAACGTGTCTTTTCCGTGGTGTAACTTATCTGCCAGATTCCTGTGAAGAGGGAACTCAAACAGAACTTTTCTCTTAATGACTCAGAAAGATGGCCTGGCAATTTGCACATGCCCATGACTTGGAAAACTGGTTTAACATGTACTTTTTGTTAGAGCTCTTGTGGGTTACATACAGACATTTGGGGAGGTTAATTAGGATCAAGCTAAAATGGATCAGGGGTAGGCAGGCAGGATCTGTGGGGGTGGGATGTCATGGGGATTGGAGGAGGCTAGCAGGATCTTCAGGGAAGCTTATGGGGCTCTCTCCTCCCCCACCTCCAGGACCAGGGGCTATTTTTAACAACCTGATCCCTCCACCCCCAGACCAACCACCCACACACCATCCTGCCAGCCCCTCCCCCTACCCTGACTTACACGCTCAGCTCCCAGCACTGGTAAACATGAGTAAAACTGACACCGGAGCTGTGCTGGGAACTGTACAGAAGTTCAGGACAGTTAGATCAGTCTAAAACTGCACAACTTAATTTAAGTTGGGTGTACCTCAGAGGTTAGGTTAAATTATATTGGGTAAGCCAATTTTAGCTGATCTGTCTTCAAGTTCTGTACGGTTTACATTTAGATTGACCTAATTAGTGTAAGGTACACCCCTGGGCAAACTAAGTTTGATTGGGTGGCCATTTTTAACATGATCTAACCTCCTCCTAACCTCCCCAAACATCTGTACCTAACTGTGGAGGTCTTTCTATTTTCAATAGATTTTTATATTACCACACCACTGTAATGCTAGAAGCCTTCATCCACAAGTTACTTAGCTACCCAACACTCACTGAAACCACTTTTGAAAACATTTTTTTACGTCATTGTTTATGTTTATTTGTTTGTTTGACTTTTAATTCCAATGGAGGCTAAGGGACTCCTTATGTAAGGACACACCAACCCCAGGATGGGGTTGCGCAAGCATCAGCAGGATTGGCTCACCGCGTTCCTCCCCAGAGGCAGAAGACTCAGGGCTGAGGACCTCGATCAGCATGGCTCTCCAGATGGACCCCTAACTGGCATCTACCATAGGAAGTCAGGTACCTTTAGGGGCTACTCCGGGGTTTGTGACATCCCTGGCCCCACCTTACCAAAAGGGCTCAGCCCAGGACAGGCCAGCCCTCTTGGACTGAACTTATGCACAGGGCAAACCCTGAAGAGCTCAGGCTGCCTGCGAGAAGGTGGCAACATACACTGCCAGAACAAGGAAAGGCATGAAGCAAGCTTGAGCACTGATATATAAATTAGATTAGTTTATTTATTTCCTTAAGTGGACCATGCATGGCTGACCCAGAGTTGAGAGACTCTGACTCTGGGAAACAGAGTTTTCTTTCCGTTATGGATTCCTCATTCTGAACAATGAGGCCAGACACCCAGTATGGCCAGGTGTCCACACTGAGCATCAACAGGAACTCCCAAGAGGAAATGGATGGGGTGTAGGTAATGAGGAGCCCCACGGAAGATCTGTAGGCATTGTGACCTACACTGACCTCAACTGCCTCTCTCTCCAATCAGGTACCACCTCCTGACATTTTTCTCATGGTTACACCATATCATGGTGGGTGAGATTTGAGAATAAGTAAGTGAGATATCCAGTGAGAGTATGGCACACAGGTCCCATCCTGGTGTAGCTGCTCAGCTTGAGTCCTTCTACAAGTAGATTTGTCTCCTCCTCTTTCTGCTATCAGGTACATACTATCATAGCAGACAAGTAGGGAAAACAAACATTAAATTTATCTAAGTGCTAAAACTTTCAAAGCATTACCTTATTGATTATAAGTATGACTAACTGGTTATGGCCTCTCAGAAGATGCTACATGAGATCAAAGATGTTTTAAATTTATTTATTTTTTTGTCTCTGCTTCTGAACTATATGTGTTCATAAAGAGGAAACATTTACCAGTATTAAAAGATAGCAGTTTTCCTCCTGTCCTGTAAAGGGCAAGGCTCTGATTTTTGGCAAGGCTCATATTTCTGCAGAGATAAATCAGGTCTAAGCTATTGGTTTTTGTCCTCCTTCTCTGTTGGTTCTGTGGAGGGACTTGCTTGGGACCAGTGTGCAACAGTCCTTCGAATAGCGCACATTTTGGCATCTGTCAATGATATTTCAGACCTGCTCTCCTCCAAGGAGACATGGCAGGCAGGTCATGATGCAGGAATCCTAGTCAGTCACTTAGGTTCTTTGGTAGGACATACTGTTTTACGTTACTTCTGTAGCTGGCAAGACCCCTCTATCTGTTTGTGGAATCATCAAGGTCTTAAAAGCCATTTTTGTATAAATTTAGGGAGGCCTTCAAGTCATTTGCTTTTCTACATCGCCCCATTTTGTCTGTGTGGGGCTTTTAAACCATGACACAAGAGGATGAGGAGAGTCTCCAAAAGGTCAACACACATATCCATTGATGACCAGGTCACTAAGTGAAAACAAGATGCCAGATGGTCCTAGAACATAAATGCCCATTCTCCTCCTACCTTTGGCATTGTGTGCTTTGGCAGTACTTCCTGCATTTGTTTGGGATAGAAAATGAAGTGAGACATTTGGAGAAGATTGAAAAAGCCATAATTCATTCTCTGAAAATTCTTTAAGCTAAACTTGGAAATTTTGGCATTTCTCATGACCTCTGCAAACTACATTTGTTTGTGCAACTGTTATACTTGCACGTGCATCAGTGGTAATTGTGCACACATTTCATACATTCATTTACACATGAAAGGTGGCTGAAAATCTGGCCATACTGGCTCAATTTTTGATTGCCTTAAAAAAAGACTTCTTAAAATAATGAAGTACTGTGTGTTCAGGGCCAGCTTGTGCCTTTACACTCAATATGAGGAAATTAAAATCCTCTTTCCCCACCCCCACCTCACATCTGTAACTCTGTGCAGGGGACATGATCAGGGACTGTACTCCCAACACTTCCTCAATGAATTAGTACGTGAGATTAGAGACAAGAAGTAGGTAGAACAATAGTTCATCATCTTCCATGTTTCAGCTAGTGGAGCTGGGGTTTGTAAAGGACAGAAACAGAAAACTATCTTCTCTGAAGGGCATCTTTGGTGCAAAATGCCTACCTAGGACTTCTCCTGGAGCAACAGAGTTATGTGTAACCCTGTACTCAGGTCACAATCTGTCTCTAAAATCAGCTGTAGTTCCTCAAAACATTTGGTTATAATATGCAGTGAATCATGTATGAAACAGTGAGATAGATTAAACCAAAATGGCCTTATTTATGTGCTGTGCTGGGTAATAGCTTGCCATATCATGATTGGTTGATAATGTATTACAAATGTCTTTCCTAAGAGGCTTTCTAATAAATTACCAGAAAGCGCATCCATATTGAGCGATCACGTCACCTTTTTTTCCTTTTTCAGAGGTTTCTAAAAGGAAAAATAGGCTTCCATTACACCTTAATTTAAACTATAACTGTTCGAGTGAGTTGAATATTTATGAACAGGGTTCAAAATCTTCAAGCTCAGTTAAACGTGTGTGTGTGTGTGTGTGTGTGTGTGTGTGTGTGTGTGTGTGTGTGTGTGTGTGTGATTCCCAAGTTCTCCAGCATTTCTGTCACAGAGGAAATAACTACTACAGAATGATTTGCTATAAAATAACATGGAAATACATATAAAGATGTGAATATATATGAAGAAAAAAATGAAGCTTGAAACATTTTCATTTGTATCCAAGGTTTAAGAATAAAAGCTGAGAAACTCTTATTCTCCCCTAAGGTTTCTAAATATCAGATCTAGATTCACTGGAGCTCCTGCTTTTATTCTCATAGAGTTTCAATCTCTATTAGTGACATACCGAGGAGTAGAACTGCCACATCGCTCACATTGCTGAACAGGAGACGTTTTATTTCAGCTGGCTTTTTCCTAAACAAATGCCTCTTCGTAGATGAGAAACAAATCCATGACGCTCCACAGACAGGTGCATCGAACTCTCTAAATTAGGCACAGATAAGTATGCAAGACTGGTCATCCAGAGCCTGTTTTTTTTTGTTTGTTTGGGGTTTTTTGTTTTTGTTTTGGGGTTGTTTTTTTTCGTTTTTTAGCTTGCATCAACTTCTCAGCTTCCTTCATTCTGACAGGTGCTTCAGAAAAGCAGTTTCCACCCCATGGGACTGACACTGAAATCAAAAGGCTGGAGAGCTGGCACATAGCTTGATATGTGTTAGACAGGTTGCAGTATGGAGCAGAAACTTTGGGTAAAATATTCCCTCACCTGAAAAATAAAAACAGGCACTCCTGCTCCCTTCCTTACCTTTCAGAAAACATGTCCTTTGCAGGTGCATCTCAAAGCCACATCTAAGTCACTGGGACCCCAGACTCCTTTCCTCTGAGTCAATCACATGTGGGAAGAAAACTGAATATTGCTTTAGGCTTTGTAGAACTCCAGGCACAGCCATGTGTAGAATTCATCCAGTTCTACCTTCTTTTATGGCCAGGTCTTTCTCTATTTCCACAACAGTTTTCTACCTAATTGCAGCCTCCATTGCCTCTGTAAGGCATGTCATCTGTGTCTCCAGTTCCTTGTGATTTCCAAAGACCCCAGTGGACCAAGAACTTGAGTGATGGAACATAAATGTAAGGCAGAAAGAAGGGAATATAATCTCCTCTCAGCCCTTGGAAATAGAACCTGATAGGCAATGGGGATCTGGGGTCAGGTGTCAGGTGGGGACTTTGTACATGTGATTTGCAGACTTGGGTTTAACAGAGATTTAGGGATTCCACAGAAGGAGGCAAGATATCCTGGAACCAGTTGTGGGGAGAGAGGTTTCTTTTTAATGTTTCAAACTGTCATGCTAAACAGATCTGAAGCATTATATTTTTAGTGGCTTGGCCTTTATTTTGCTTGGTTTCTACATCATGGATAAGTCTCTGGATATTTTTGTGCTCTGTAGTAGATGTGGTCATAGTTAAGTACAGCACCCAAACCATATGTCTTTACAGAGGAAAATGGTGTACTTTTAGCTGATTTAATGAGTAATGACAAAGCAGTTGGAGCTTTTAACCTATAGCTGATCAAGACTGCTTAATTATAATAATGATAAAGATAATAAATATGATATATGAACAGGATACTTTCCCAAAGTGTGTCAAGTTATTAAGAAGGCTCTTATATGCAGAGCTGTAATATCATCAATAGCACAGAATCATAAAACGTACTAGCTAAACACCCTTTAATTTGCCACGGGTAAAACAGGGAAACAAGGACAGAAAGTACCTGTTAAAATATACCCAAGCGTTTCAAGGAAGGGGACTATGCCTCACTTTACAAAGGAAGGCAAAAACCCTCAAAGTCCACATCATTCCGACCATGGGATAAAATTCTTTCTGGATTTCATATGTGGTGATCGGTCTGACCTTATGCAGAGGAGCAAGAGCCTCTAAGCAGGAACCTCTGGGTTTTTTTAAGTCCCAGCTGAAGAATCAGCATATCCCAATCAAAATCCCCAGCTTTGACTGTGGTCAACACCCAGTACTTTGGAGGAAGATGAAAGAAGACCCAAGACACCAGTAGCAAGTTGAGGGGGGGAAAACACCCCTTCCTGGTCCCACCTGGCCTTTCTAGCCCAAAAGCATGGGATAACCAGATACCCTCCACTCTGCACTGCAACTTGGGGAATATTAACACAACTCCATGTATCACACACCTTGCCTAGTGATCCATAGCATCCATATGTATCATCCTATCCTCTCCATACACTTATCCCATCTCCATTAGTCTTCTTTCATAACCAAGTTGGTTGTAGAGCTCTGCATCATTTTCCTCCTGATGAGCAAGGTCCCCTCCTTTTTCCACCTGCTCTGGTCTGCACAGCTCTTCTCATGGTCTCTGAGTGATATGCTGAAGGGGGCAAGGTGGGCGATATCCTGGGTTAACCAGCTGTTATTTCTCACAGCACACTCTAGGCCTTACTGCTTCTAGATCCCTAACCACTGCTTATCCAGCCTCTTCTTGAACACCTCCAATGAAGGAGATTCCACAATTTCCCCAGGCAGTCTGTTCCACTGCCTCACTGTTCTAACAATAAAGAAGTTTTCCTTGATATCCAGTTTAAACCTATTGTTGCAATTAAAAGCCATTGCTACACATCCTGCCCACTGCAGCAAAAGAGGAAAGTTGTTCTCTTTCTTCCTTATGGCAGCCCTCCAGATTTTTTAAAATAGCTATGACGTCCCCCCCTTAATCACCCTTTTTGCAAACTAAACATGCTTATTTCTTTCCTCCTCTCTTTGTAAGGATTGTCTTCTAACCACTTTTATCATTTTTGTTGCCTACCTTTGGATCCTCTCTAACTTCTCCACATTCTATGCACAATACTCTAAATGAGGTGTAACCAGCACTGAGTGATGCTATTATCTCCTGTGTCTTATATATAATGCTTTTATTCATGCATTCACTTTTTTGTAATTGCATCACGTTGCTGACTCATGCTGAGTCTGTGGGCCACTAAAATCTCCAGATCCTTCTCACCAATGATTCCAGCAGCCAATTAACTCCCGTTCTGCATTTATGCTTTTGATTATTTTCCTCTCAGCTTAGCACCTTGTATTTGTCTGCACTGAAATTCACCATAGTCTCTAACCCAGGTTTCCAAACTATAAAGATCCTTCTGAATTCTATTCCCATCCTCTGATGTGTTTGTAATCCTTCCCAGCTTCATATAATCCACAAATCTACTTGAGCATCCAAATAATTAATAAGCATATTGAGCAGCACTGGTCCCCAAACCCTGTGGAACCCCACTTGAAACCATTCTGACATTGATCCATTCCTTGCTTGTGGCTATTGCATAAATGGTGCATGCCCCCAGTGGCTGGGAGGGTACAGCTGTACCAGCAACAGCGGGAGCCCGGTGGTGGTGAGCAGGGAGCTTCCGCAGACGTTGCCGACACTGTTGGTGGCAGGGTTAGGGGTGGTGAGCGCTGACCACAGGTCGGCAACCGCCCACAGGTGCCACTGACAGTGTTGGTGGCACCTTTTGCAGGGGGTGCACCACAACGCATAGGAGGTACACCCACTATGCATTACCCCTGAATTGTAAATTATCTTTATTTCTTCAATTAGCTTTTATAACATAATATATTTAAAGCTCCATTTTACAGAACCAGAAAGCACAAAGAAAGTAAGGGTAGAATTCTACTGTCCTTTATATGTCTACCTACATGGAAAAAGATTAGAAGGAAGGCCCTCTTATGTATTAGCCCTAGTACCAGAGCAATAAGCCTTCTGACTTCCTAGCATAGTATTCAAACCACCACACCACAGGTCAACAGCCATCCAGCCCCTTCCCTGGCACAACTTTTAAAGCTGAGGCACTGCCCCTGCATTTTGGTGACTGCATCAGAGGGATGAAGTACAATAAAATGGGGAAGGTTTCACCCCTCTCAAAGCAAGGTTCCAGAAAAGAACCCAGGGCATCCTCTTCAGGTCAGCATCCCTCTCACTGAACCAAACAACCTGTTTGGTTTTCTTTCTTCCTCCTGCCCCCATATACCTTCCTCTTACAGCTGTCTAGAACAGTAGGGGTGTGCAAAGCAGGCCCTATTCAATTCGAATTCAGATTTGGCCCAAATAAGGGACAGTGATTTGATTTGTTGATTCGGATCACTGTCCCCGATTTGATTCAGCTGAATCTGAAGATTCGATACTAATTCAGAGAATCAGCGATTCTGACATAGACACTGCTTTAAACATTTTTTCTACATACCTCAAGGTACCAGCATGGCTTGTGAATGCTGCAATGCTGGGGCACATGGAGCATCCCACAGGAGTGCGGGTGGGGGGCCCTCCATGTGCTTGGCAGCAAACTCAGAAGTGGACCAGAAGTATTTCCGGTCCACTTCCAGGTCCACTGGGAAGCACACTGGGGCCCCCCGCACCCTTCAGGCTCAAAAATTGGCCACAGGGGGACCCCAGGTGCCCCCCTCCAGCCCCAGGAGGCACCAGTCACTGAGCTGGAGGGGTATGCGGAGGGCCCTGCGCACTCCCCGGTGCTTTTGGTCCACTTCCGGTTCTGCTGCTGAGCATGATGGGGAGCCCCCTGTGCTCCTGTGGGATGCTCCATCTGCCCCAGAATCACAGCATTCCTGAGCTGCCTGCTGCCTAGAGGTATGTTGAAAAAACAGTTAAAGCTGTGTCTATGTCCAAATCTCTGAATCTTTCCGAAAGTCTCTGAATCAATTCAGAGGGTTCCGATTTGATTTGGAGAGATTAAAGGGTCATCTGATTTGATTCAGATTCAGAGATTTGGTCACCAAATTGGGCCAAATCTCCACGGAATTGAATCAAGGACCGAAGCTTTGCACAGGCCTATAAACCACATTTGTTGCATGTTAAACCATGCATGGCATTTCTAATTTGCGGTGCTGAAGCAAAATATGCTACCAGGATATCCCAGTAGCAAAAAAACAACAACCCCGAAGTAAAACATGGCACAAAGCACACCAAAGTAGCATGCAATGTGAAAAATGCAGAGATGGGGAGTGCTCTGTGGAGCCCTTGTGCTGAGGCACCCTGCACCCCAGCTAGCCAGAGAACCCCTGGCAGGGGCACAGGGTGCCTCAGCGTAAGGGCTCTACAGATCACAAAGAGGAGCAAGCAGCCACTACAGGGATGCTCCTACCCTGCTCTGGCCCTCTGCAGCAGCTAGGGGGAGCTCCAGGTCCCCCTGGAGTACTAGCCCAGGGACTGGCAGGTAGTACAAGGCCAGTCCCCATTTGTATGGGGCCAGGAGAGCTGTGTTGACTGCAGCAGCAACTGTTTCCTAGCCTTGTGCACATTGGGAGGGGTCCTGACATGCATGGAACCAGGAGACAGCTGCTGTTGCAGAACTCTCCTGACCCTGTGCACATGGGGACAAGCTCCATGCCCAGAAAAACTTCCCCATACTGCCCACTCCTGAAGCATCTGTCCTGCTTCTAGAGCAGCTCCCAGCCAGTGTCCAGTGCCAGGACAGGGTAGGGAGCAGCAAACTACCCTGTCCTGGTGCTGCTTGGCTCCTGGCTGCTGGAGGGAGCCAGGAGCTAAGAAGCATCAGGACTGGGGGAGTTCCCCATCTCCTGTGGTCTCCTGGTGTTGGGACTACAGCATCTACACGTGCACTACTATATGGTATCTGCTGC
Organism: Alligator sinensis; assembly: GCF_000455745.1. Lineage (NCBI taxonomy): Eukaryota > Metazoa > Chordata > Crocodylia > Alligatoridae > Alligator > Alligator sinensis. The sequence continues at coordinate 353,749 of NW_005842660.1, read as the reverse complement.
ACAGTTAGTTTATTACCTGTATTTACAGATAGCAGCTAACTGCATGGTAGACTAATTTATGATGCAGTAAATGGTGTGCACATGTAGACACTGATACTTTACTGTGCAGTAGATTAGTCTGCTGTGCAGTAAAGCATCTTGTATAGCTGACTCCTGTTTGTTCGTAGATTATCAGGCCCGAGAACCAGGCACCCCCTTTTCAGAGAATTTAAAAATGCTTATCATAAGTCACATAAGTAATTTTTGTCTTCATCAGGGTAATATACTGTTGTGCTGATGAGCATTATTGCCATTTTTGTTATTCTTGTATCTATACATTTTAATACATGTTCAATGAAACCCAGTGTGGGGGCTTCTTCACTAAGTTCTTCATTATAAGCAAAAGTATGCAGTTAACTGGGAGAAAGGGTGTCTATGGAAAGGGGGTCCTTCTTACCTCACTAACCCCAAGACATATATACTATAAAATTATTACTGCTATTTGAAGCACATTCTTATCTGTTTACAAGGCAACAGTGCTCTGAATCCTTGCTCTAGCAAATAAAAGAAAATGTTCCATTATAAAACCTTCTCTGTCCCTTTCTCACACATACAGGATGTGTAGTTAGGTTTCCCCACTGACCTAATTATCTGTTTCTTTTGAACCACAACAGATTTTGTGCAGCACAGCAAGCAAACAGCCAAAGGTGTATGACCCTTCATGAAAGACACAGGGGAATCCCCTGGACAGGCCATTGCAGATTTGTGGGCTCCTTTAATCTTTCATGAGGCTTCTTACCAGTAGTCATGTACATGCTTTAAAATGCTGTCACTACACTGGACTTGCTAAGCCCCCATTGACTTGAT
>NW_005842660.1:349888-352872 GCF_000455745.1 Alligator sinensis | reverse complement strand
CCTAGTATCATTGGTAGTGTTTCTGGCTTCTTGCAAGACTTTTATGCCTATTTTACTTGTACGGATATTCTTTAGTAATTTATGAATTAATCTCCTTTGAGTAATACAGTACTGAACTAGAGTTCTTCAAGTATCACAAATGACTCTCTACTAGCATGTATAGGATCCAAAATCATTGGAAAAAGACTTCCATTATATTTGGGCCTTAGATGAGGTCTTTAATATCAAACACAATCTCTGCCAATGCAGTATGTCAGCCCACTAGAACTGTTGAATGTCGGTACTGCAAGGAACCTAGAATAATAAACAGAGATGCAGCAGGACTACGTGAAGCTGTGGCAATGCACTACCCATTGAATAAAGTTTACAACTATGGTAGGAATTTTTTGTTAAATAAATCTATGTTGTTAAAAAAATGGTTTCCATGATGATGAGTGACTGCTTTGTGGAAAAAAATTGATTTCTTTTGAAATCTTCTGTCTTGTGACAAAATTTCAAAATGAAAAATTTCTAAAAATACATGTTTTTACAATTTTTAATTCATTTTTTCAAAATGTTGGGGGAAGAGCTAATTTGGTCTCATCCTTTTATATCTTTGCTTCTTACCAGCAGGGGCAAAATTTAGGACAGGCAGATAAGAATTACGATAATGTAGGCATTTTCCATTCAAGCTAAAAATATATTTTTCAGGGGCTATTTTCTTGAATGAAAAATCCTATGAAAAATTTTCCCCAACAGATGACAAGTCCTTCTAGTTTTTATTTTTTTAAGAAACATGTTAGTCATTTTTGACCAGTTATATTGCAGTCAATGAAGAGCCTCCTCTATCCTCTGAATTTCTTTCAGACCTAATAAGATAAATCCAAGGTGCTACATTTAACTGGCTTATAGTTCTTAAGGTCCTTTCACTTATCCATGATTTACAGTATGCAGTTGTCATACAACGGAGCAGTATGAAGTCTTCAGGAGACATAGGGCCTTGTTACACAGCCATTTTGGACAGCTCCTGGAGCTCTTACTACCTGGATTGTCCGCACATTAACAGCTGAAATTAGTTTTAAGCACTCGTTAGGCAGCTCAAAGTTATGCCACTCCAGGACAGGATTATTTCTGATCTGTGTTACCCAGCTTGTGTTACACTAAGGTGTAGCTGAGAGGGGAGTGTAGCTGCACTCTAGGCTACATCTTAGTGCAGGGGTGGGCAAAATATGGCCCATGGGCCGGATCTGGCCCTCCAATTGATTGTATCTAATCTGTGGCTGCCTGCACAATGCTCTGCATGGGGCTGAGCCCCACCTGCTTCCACGAGGCACAAGCTGCTCTGTGCACCTGCCCACATATACCCTGCACCTGTGGGCAGCACCCCATGGCCCCCAGCCCCAGTCAGAGTGCTCAGCTTCCCAGGAGCACTGCTTCTGCTGCAGTTACCCAGGTACAGCTCAGCTCCTTCCACCTCCAGCAGCTCCTCCTCCTGCTGCCTCTGCTGTGCTACTCTTGGCAGCGGGATGTGTGGGGAATTGGCAGCAGCATTACAGGGAAGCAACAGGTGGCCAAGTGGGTAGAAGACCGCCCTGCTGGGAAGCTGTGCATGCTGGCCAGGGCTGGGGCTTGGGCCATCGGCAAGTGCAGGGCAGATTCAGGCAGGCACAATGCAGAATTTCCTGGGCAAAAGTGGGCTGGGCTTCGCCCCATGTAGAGCACCATGGAAGCAGATATGGGCTGGAAGGGTTGGGGGCTGACCACACCTGCACCTACACTGTACCGCCCAGGCAAACTCTACCATACATGCCCACTGCCCCCCACCTCATTCCCTTCACTCACAGCTGGCTCCTGGGAACTAGCATACAAGCAGCACCCCCCACACACATGCACACAACCCCACACACCCCTCATCCCCACATACCCACCCCCAAAACACCTCACACCCTCCGTACACAAACAGCCCCACACACATCCTGCACCCCGCTCACAACCACCCCTAGACAAACATCCCCAAACAATCACTCACAAATCTACCCCCAACATACTACATACACATATGCATACACTCGTACATAATATACATGAGTAAGACTTTATATTGAGCTATTATGCAATCACCTCTATATATACTACTCAAACAGAATTCAAGAATCATAGATTCATAGATTCATAGATGCTAGGGTCGGAAGGGACCTCAATAGACCACTGAGTCTGACCCCCTGCATAGGATCATCGAGTCTGACCCCCTGCATAGGCAGGAAACAGTGCTGGGTTCAGATCACCCCAGCTAGATGCCTATCAAACCTCCTCTTGAAGACCCCCAGGGTAGGGGAAAGCACCACCTCCCTTGGGAGCCCATTCCAGATCTTGGCCACTCGAACTGTGAAGAAGTTCTTCCTAATGTCCAATCTAAATCTGCTCTCTGCTAGCTTGTGGCCATTATTTCTTGTAACCCCGGGGAGTGCCTTGATGACTAAAACCTCACCAATTCCCTTCTGTGTCCCCGTGGTGAACTTATAGGCAGCCACAAGGTCGCCTCTCAACCTTCTCTTGCGGAGGCTGAAAAGGTCCAGTTTCTCTAGTCTCTCCTCATAGGGCTTGGTCTGCAGGCCCTTAACCATACGAGTGGCCCTTCTCTGGACCCTCTCCAGGTTATCCACATCCCACTTGAACTGCGGTGCCCAAAACTTCACACAGTATTCCAACTGCGGTCTGACCAGTGCCCGATAGAGGGGAAGTATCACCTCCTTGGATCTGTTCATCATGCATCTGCTGATGCATGATAAAGTGCCATTAGCTTTTCTGATGGCTTCGTCACACTGCCGACTAATATTTATCTTGGAGTCCACTAGGACTCCAAGACCCCTTTCCGCTTCCGTGCCACCAAGCAGGTCATTACCCTAGGCAGTAGGTATGCCGGACATTTTCCTCCCTAGGTGCAGCACTTTGCATTTCGCCTTGTTGAATTGCATTCTGTTGTTTTCTGCCCACTTGTCCAACCT
>NW_005842660.1:324738-349389 GCF_000455745.1 Alligator sinensis | reverse complement strand
CCGCCAGTGGCTGTGCAATGATGTCAGCCAGTGCCTTCAGTACCCTCGGATGTAGCTCATCCGGGCCTGCCGACTTAAAGGCATCCAGTTCCTCCAAGTGACTCTGCACCATCTCAGGGTCTACACTTGGTAGTCTGGTGCCCTGCTGCTGCCTCTCTACAATCCCAGTGAGAGCCTTGTCCTGCCCCTCACTTAGGAACACTGAGGCAAAGAACTTGTTGAGGCATTCAGCCTTGTCCCCCCTGTCCGTCACCAATTGCTTCTGCCCATTTAGTAGGGGTCCTATTCCACCCTGGGCCTTCCTTTTGCTCCCTATATATCTAAAAAACAATTTTTTGTTATCCTTAACTTGGGATGCCATCCTCAGCTCCATGGCAGACAAAATATATATTTTAATTAAAATATAAATATGTTATAAGAGATGTTTTATTTTTAGTATATGATTTGTTTTTATCTATAATTTGTTAAAATGATATCTTCTGAAATATTTTATGTATGTGACACTTGACAGCTCACCAAAACTCATTAAGTGGCCTGCCAGCTGAAATAATCACCCAGCCCTGCCTTAGTGTAAACACCTGCCCCTGTCCCTCCTCCCATGCTGGTCCATATCAGGCTCACAGCCCTTCCCACATCTTCCACAGCACCTCAGACCCCTGCTCACTCCCCACCCCAGCCCTCCTCCCCTGTCCCTTACATGTGGCTTCCTATCCAGGGGGAGCAAACAGGAAAAGATTAACCTTCCTGCCGAACCTCTACTGCTGTTGCTGCTGTTCTCTGGGCTGGGCTCAGCCTGGAGAAGAGCAGCAGCAGACATCAGGCAGGCAGATCAATCAATCCCTGCCTGCTTCTCTGGGACAGACAGCACAGGCAACCACAAGTAAGTGGGGTGGGGAGGCAGGGGGGAGCCTCAGGGATGGGGGGGGAACTGGGGGACCTCTTGGGGCAGGGAGGAAGCCCAGAATGTGAGGGGTGGGGATACTTATCTTTCAGTCCTCCAGAACCCTGCTGGCCTGAATGTGTGACTGCTCCAAACTCGAGCTAGCACTAACACCCATCTACAATTGTACAGTTCACAGGGTAACATGTAACAAGACCCACAGCTTTGCTGCTACTAAATAGAACTTTTAAACCCTTTTTATTATTATTATCTTGTGAAGTATGTGAAGAGGCAAGAAAAGCCCCTTTTGACCCCGCAGCTGGAGAGGGAGAAAACTTACCAACCCAGCCGAGGCTGACAACAAGGGACCAACAACCACCACTGGAGCCCTGCTTTATTAGCAGCTGCTTCATCTAGATTGCACCCCCTGCAACTCTGCTGGTATTTCTAGCCCACCGCCAAGATCAGAAGGGGGGCAGGACAGACTCAGGACAGGAACACAGCCCCAGGAATGCTAAGCCACTGGAGATGAAACCCCAGGAGATGAGAAGAAGGCTGATCTTCTCCTCAGGAGCCTGGAGGGGCTCTGGTAATCTAAGATGCTATCGCTGATCCCACAGGGGTGAGAGCTACAGGGAGCACCAGTGAGAACCTGCACTTGGAGAAGAAGGCAGCTGCAGGAGAGTCAGCAATGCTTCAATTAAGGTATTTTTGTTTTAGTTGTATTTAATTTCATTTAGGACAGTAGGGAGCCTATTAGGCTGGGCTGTCACCACCTGAAAAGGGGGACAAGAAAAGCCATCAATGGTCCTGGGTTAGAGGGACATTGGTGGGGGAATCAAACCCCATTGCTCAAACAGAGCCAAGTTCATGGGGGCTGGCAAACTGGTCCATTGCACTTGGGGGGCTGGCTAGTGCCATACAAGCACTGATGATGTGCGCCAAAGCATCTAAGGCCAATAAACACCCAAGATTATAGGTGACATTGGCTGGAAAGGCTCATATTTCTTTTTGAGTTTCTCTTATTCAAGAATGGTGAGCAGTAGGGATTGACCTGCAGCCATCAGGACTGATTTACCTAGTTGCTAGTGGCTACAGCCAGCAGTTGTAATGGCCCTAGGGGGCTAAGAAACCTGAGTTCCAGTTTCTTTTCTTTTTGTTGTTCTTCATTTCTCTTCTATTTATCAAACTGTGACAGAACAATTTTTGGACTGGCTTAGTTGCCACCTTCTTATGTCAGGCACAGGATGAATGCAGGCCTACAGGAACAAAGAAAAGAAGGAGATTTCCCATTGACAGCTGAGGCCGTAATGGATGCTTTAACAACTGGGTGGTGCTTGGACGGGGTGTAGGGGAGGTAGGAGCCCCAAGGAAGAACCAGACCCAGCGCATCTGGGACTACATGCAGTGAATTACACTACCTCCCGAGAAAGAAATCTTCAACACCAAGATGTGAGAGGTGAGAATTGGGTGACCTTCACTGAGTGTTAGCACTGGATCAGTCCACTTCCTCACAGGGTGCAGGGCTGCTGGGCCCTGCAGCCCTATCCTGTGCTGCACCAACAAAGAGTTTCTGAAGAAGTGCATGTCCCAAACAAACAGGAAAAATATCCCAAAGATGACAAAAGTCTCGACAAACCAGAGCCAATGTACATAATTTAATCAACTAGGTGAAATCATGGCCCCATTCAAACCAGTGGCAAGTTTCTCATTAATTTAAAAAAGGCTAGGATTTCACTTAATAGCATTGTGATGTCCCCCTCTAACTAATTTATTTATTAATTTATTCAATTACCCTATATTCTTCAGCAAATGCTTTCATCAACATCCATAAAAAGAGACACAACATCAGGAGTGCCCTATAAGTAGCATTTTAAAAAAAAACTAAGGCCCCAGCCCTTAAAGGGACTTAGGCACCTAATCTCCCATTACCTAAGTACCTTTATCAGATACCTAAAATCAACAACAAAATGCCATTAATGGCCTGAACCTAAGTGATTTAGAAGTCCAAGTTTCACTGAAAATCAACAGGATGCAGGTTCTTAAACCCACAAGTAACTTCTGAAAATGGGACTTTGTTTCTTAAATCACTCTGGGTGCATTTGAGAACATTTTACCTCCTTGTCAAGAAACTGAAGGCTGGATCCTATCGCACCTATGAGGTACCTAAGCAGATTTAAGTGTGATCCTAGTTTACCCCACTTGAAGACTAAAAATGTTGATTCGGTTTTAAATAGAGTGTTAACATCAATAAACAATCACCTATTAGACATTAACTAATCTTTATTGGTCTCCAGTACAAACATCAGAAATGGTAAGGACATGTTTTAGAATCTCCTCCCCAGTCTTGTTTTCTATTGGTAGTGATTAAAAAATACTTAATAATGAATGCAAGCCAAACAGCCATGAACTTTCCTTTTCATTAGCAAGATCCACTGGCAACAGGATCTTTCTTTTCAAGTTTTGGCACAAATAGGCAGAGGAAATAGATCCCAAGACTGATTCCTAAGTTTTCATCATATTTCTTTCAATGAGATTTAGTCTGAGACCATTTGGGTTGATGGCTGTGTGATCAGAAAAAGAAGAAAGAAGCCATAAACTAGATTTAACAGCTCTTCCAGTGCCCTGGTTGCTAGTACCATCACCAGTGTTCAATAACCCCATGCTCAGAGAGTGCAGGAGAAGAGTTCTGGCATGGTAGAAAGAAGTTCCTTGTCCTTTCATAATAATTGGCGCACCTAGCCAGAACTAGCCAGGACCTAGACCTGTGGTTTTCTGGGTTGTGGTATACAAGCTGGAGATACTACTGAAAATCCCGAGCTTTGGCCCCTTGCATATTCAGTGCCAAGTATGAAGCAGGCACTCTGCTGCCTACCATCCTGTTTAAACTGTTTGCTGCAAGTGTGCTGCTTGTCAATGCCTGCTAATTACCAGGATGGCAATGCAAGATTTGTCAAGAGATAAAAGAGGCAGATGGCATACTCATTTATTAAAAACCAACCAGTGCCTTCTATATATTGTAGCTCTTCCCTCCTCCTCAAGGATTTACATTTTAAATGATCAGAGATCTAATAAGCCAGCATGTCACCTCATTATCAAAGCTGTATCTTCAGACCTCTACCTGAAGGGAGAGTTGTGAGTTTTTTTCCACTTCGTATCCCTTCATTTAAGTACCTGCTGGCTTGTTTTATCTCTGCTTACTTCAAGGTTTTCCAGGCACTTTAATGCTGCCTTTAACATGGCAAAATGCAAGCTCAAAACTTCTAGCTGAATCCCAAATAACAAGCAGCCAATAAAGTGTTGTTGATTTACAAAGTTCAGGCTTTCTCTTTGGAAGTGTTTAATTAGCAGTTAACCAAATATATCTATTTGATGCTCAGGTTCAGGGAGGAGGGGAAGGCAAACAATCTTCCTGGGCTTACAGCTCATTCTGGGAAGAAAGGGAAGCACATTTGGTTTCACTTTTCAACAGATGCAGTAACTTCAGCTCTAGCTTAGATGTGGGATGCTGAGAGCAATAGGGGAGGCCAGGACCATACATCCTCTCCGTACAGTTCAGATGCAATGCAATAATTAAGGCATAATCAGAGCATCCTCCTGCTGCTTTCCCAATCAAAGTGCAGGTAATAATAGCTTTATAGATTAAATAGCAAGCTGCAACTAAGTTAGGTAACTGCACCATAAAAAACAATATTGATGTTTAAAGGAATTAGGTAAACCTAGCCAATGAAGCATAGCATCTCATTCATATTAATCTCCAGCCGGGCCCTGGCTGTTCCAGTCACTGATCCAATTATTTGTTTGCCTAAGTATTTTACTTCCCTCTGTGCAATCTCTCTTACCTCTTTCCATCCCTCTAGCCTTCACCTCCCTCCTTGCAGGTGTTTGGCAATCTAAAAAAAACATGTCTGTTCCTCTTCATAGCTTCCTAGGGGGAAAAAAAAAAGAATGCTAGGAAGCTGTTAGAGATTAAAAAAAAAATGTTAATTACCTGCAATGGGCTAGTAACCTCTATTATCTCTGTGTGGCACGGCTACATCCACTGTTAAAACTGAGCAGCCTAGCAAAACATTCCAGCATCTGAAGACTACTTTAGCTGTGATGCTTTGTTCATTGCTGCTTAAAGCCGGCAGGACAACACTGAAAATGGGCAGAAAAGGTGGCAGATGCTGGGTTGGATACCTGAGCAGGGGGTAAAAGAATATTGTGTACCCCCTTAATGTTGAAAACCCAGTGAAAACCCAGACATTAGAAAGAAATACAATGGGGAGAAGTGCCTCTGCAAAGTGCCATGTCATCTTTGTGCATGTCACAGGGGGAGGGGTGGGAAAGACTGTGGCAGGCCACAAAGTACATCACCACCACCGCATGAGGAGCACACTAGGAGGAGATGGGATTCTCTGAGTCACAGGCTGCTTGCTGGGCTGCTCCTAGGAGCAATGGCACTGTGCACTGCTTGATCTATTAGGGTTGTAACATAAACAAGAGCTGACACAAGGGAGAAAGAAAAATATATTCCTTCCCAACGATATAAAGACTATGGTTTCACTCACTGTTCAGCCAGCCCCTTATTTTTCTTAATCTTTACGTCTTGCTTACTACTCCCAGTCCTTGAACACATTAATCTTCGCTTGTACCACCCCTGTACTGAAAATGGCACATCTGGAAACCATCCCTGTTGTCAGCCTAAACTGATGGATCAGCTCTTCAGGATTGCTCCCAGAAATACCACCAGGAGAGGAGAAGCTGTAACCTCACTGTAGCAGAGACCTGATGGAGCACCATACTTACCAGGGTGATGACTGCAAGCATACTCTGCAGGTGGCATGCTCATAGCCAGTCTGGCAAGAGAGCGGTGAGCCCACAGGATGATGGGGTACCCTGCCACTTCCGCATTCCTGGGGTGAGACAAGTAGCTAGTGAGGAGCAGGCTTTCAGTTGGTCGCTTTCCTGGGCAAGAGCAAGAGCCAGAGCTTGAGCTCTGTGTGGATACAGAGCCCAGCTGACACAGCAGGCAAGTGGCTGGAGCAGCCAATGCTACGTAGGGCCCAGTAGCCACAAGTGCAAGCTGATGAGCCACTCTAGGGCTTTCACACCTGGCAATGGTTGCAGGGCATGTAGGGGCAAGCAGAGACCTAGATTGGCCAAGGCCAACCTGAAGCTTCTGCTATAAAAAGCCCCAGCCCCAGATGAAAGGGGAACACAAGCACAGGCGCTGGCTCATTCCATGTTTCTCCATCAGAACCAAGGATCTGGATCAAAGACCAGCAAGCTATTGGCCCTCCACTTGAAATCCTGATCATCCCCCAGCTGCCGGAGGTCAGGCACACCTAGGGGCCCTGAGGGGCTTCATGGTACCCATGGTCCCATATTATCCAAGGGGCTTAGCCCAGGACAGGACAACCTACTCAGTCTCAGCTCATACAAGAGGGTAGATCCCAAAGAGCCCTGATTGCCTCAGGTGATACAACAGGTACACTGCTAGGTCAGCAAGAGGTCTAAAGCTGGCACAAACAATATTATTTGAATTATAGTGGTATATTCATTACTCTGCATCGCAGACCTTTGCTCATTAAGCAAAGTCGGATGCCTAACAAGACCAGGTGCCCACATCAATCACTGACAACACCCAGGTGGAAAGGGGTGGGGTGTAGGGGCGGCAGAGCCCTACAGAAGACTTGCAGACATTGCAATCCATATCATCTCAATGAACCTCAGTTTGAGACACCACCTCCTCAGATCTTTTGCAGTAACACCAACTTGTAGCAGGTGAGATACAGCAACAGGAGAATTAGACACTCATTGAGGGGGTGGAACCTGGGCCTCATTCCAGCGTGGCCATTTGGCTTAGGTCCCTCTACACTCATGGTACTCACCCAAACATGTGCCAGGGCAAAATTGAAAGGGGAACCTACAAACATCCTTGTGCGCCTATAAAGGCCTACAACACCTATATCTGCGTGCACATTCATCATGGACAAACCATTCGCTCACCATAACTATCCATTCAGCTGTCACAGATACCTAGTATCTCTGACTACCATTGGTGTGGCACCTACAAATGTCTGCACATGCAAAGTAAGAAAAAACTGCAGTTCTCCCTGCCTTTATTTTCCTGCTTATTTTGACTCACTTTCGTGTGCTTGTCATTTCTCTCCTTGTGCTCTTTCCCATGCCAAACTAAAAACAACCTCCAGCTCAACTGCAACAAAGCATGATGCTAACAATATGGCATCACCATGTTCCTTTGCTTCTGTATTGTCTTCTTCCTCTTTCTGAGTTTGTCCAGGACAGGGACTGTGATTATACAGCACCCTGCACAGTCCATGAATGGGAAATTTGGGAACTTTCTATTATTGTAATTTACACAATACAATATCGAACTACAACAATGTGAAACAATATTAGCAGCTCCCATACATTTGACATGTTTGCTCTGAATCACTGCTGTTGGGGGAAGGGAAGAAGAAGGAGTGTTTGCAAAGCAGTCAAACTTTTACTCTCTTCACTTTTCCCACATGAATCTCAATCTCGCTGTGTATTGCCTGGCTTGGGAAAGGAATTCAAGACAAAAATTATAACAAGCAGAAGAAAGAATAGAATTAAATTAGCAGAGATAAAATATTAATTACAAGGAAATGCAAAGCAGGGAAAGAAATCAATTGTGAGTAAACAGCATAAGAAAATAACTTCTTAGCCTTGTCAGATGCTTTGTGGGAGAGAGTCTTCAATCAGGAATGTGCTGATGCTAAATTATCCCTGGATCTGATCTAGCTCTAATAATTGAAAACTCCTACTGTTGGAACAGAACCATTTTGCTGAATGACCACTAATTTCTCAGACTAGATATTAAGTAGACAAAGCTACTGCATGTATCTAATCAGATTTGTATTTTTATTCCCTGACACATCACATCCTACACTGAGTTATGATTTTAAATTATTGCAGCATGCTCTGTGACATGCACGGATGGGATGTGGGCTTTCTTTAATGCTGCAGCATATTCTCTTCTGTTTTCAGAGCTATGATTTACATGTATCGTAGGTAGATTTCCAAAAAGATACACAAGAGGTGCCCAGATTATCTAGTTCATTTTTTCCCCATATCAAATTAATGCTTTACACCTCTGGATATTGCAAATCAATCTCCATCCACAATTGAGTTCTTTTGCATGTAAGATTACTACATAAAGAATTGCTATTCCTTCTGCTATATTTTTCTCTTTTCTTTTGTTTGTCATGCTTTGTCCCGAAGGAAGCAGGATGGTACTCCCACAACAGCAACTTCTGAACATCCAAAGCAGTGGTTCCCAACCCAGGGCTCAGGGGCAACCTGTTGTATGTGAGACACTTTGAAACTTCCCTCAGCCACAGGAAATTAAATTTACTGAGACTGACAGGGGAACATAGTGTGATGCTGCTCAAAAGTGCATTGCTTAGTCTTATTGCCCATAGGCCCCTGGAGCTGGGGGTTTGCTCATTTCCCATAATTATTTATGCCTCAACAGGCGACCTTAACACCATTTTACTAATATCAGCATGACTACCAAAACAGTGTTTTCCTTAAAAGTGAACATACTGCAAAAAGGGAAAGAAAAAAGTGTTTATATATATATATATATATATATAATGTTTCCATTTAAATTATTGTAGCTGTTTCATCCTCTCTCAGTCTCTCTCTCTCTCTCTGTGACTTCAATACATATTTTAAACACTTTTTATGGTGATTATTTTTGTTCACTGCTGCAGTGTTAATCGCATCTGAACTCCCCTTGTATCTAGTACACTTGTTTCTCAGTACAGCACCCACTGATGTCAGTGGAAGGGGCCCACTGCTTCTCTAACAGCAATGACCTTTGGGCCCTGATTTGGGAGAACAAGTAAGTACATAGTTAATCCACTCCTATCCAGGACATCATTGGTTCATGTCCTTAATTTTTAGCATGTAATTAAGTTCTGCCTGAAATAAGGATCCTTTCCTGAAATGAGACTTTAATGACACTAAAGGAGGAAGTGTAGGTTACAGACAGCTGTCTCTATTAGACAAGAACCATTCGCTTAAATTAGAATGTGGTCAGGATAATGGATTTTCATGTGAAAAATGCCATGGGATAATTAATTACACCAACTGGGCAGGATCTGGATGTGACATCTCATGTTAATAAAGGCAGCTCCAGCTGTATGGTGCCTGCTTATGCTAGCTGGGAATTTCTTCACTACTAACTGACAGAGTTCCCGAAGATTTGTTATTTGACTTCTTGATTTCTCTCTTATTTAATCTTACTAGTAGAACTAATTGAAGGTGGGACTTAGTTAATTTTTTTAGGATTTTTTTTTCCTTTTTTTTCACCGAAATTCAAAGTTTCTACAAAATATTTCTGCAGAAAATCAAATTTGGGGACATTTCAACTGGTTGTACTATCCAGGTACTTAAAATGGCTCTCTTTATTGTTAAAACAGTGTATGCCAAAAGCATAAGAATGTAGCTCATCCATATGACACTGGCTGGATATCAGGATTCTATCTGACCTCTACTATGTTGGAAGTCAGAGGTAGTCATAACAGTCCTTTCTGGCCTTTTAAACTATGAATTAACAAAACACAAAAAAATAAATATAGATTAACCCGGAGAGCAGATCATTATAATTCCTTTAGAGAAATATGTAGAATGGAGGCCTCTCAACACATTGCAGGTATTGCACAATTAACTGGTTAATTGTGCAGTTACCTTATGACCAGCTACATGTGCGAAGTAGTTATCACACAATAGAACGCTCCAACCAGCTATAAAGTTAGACCTTTTTAACTTTATAAAGTGGGTTGCTATTGAGCTTTAATTTGCATGTCTCCCCTCTGGCTGGGGAGGGCTTCCCTGCAGCCCTCAGCTGACAGGGCCCCCAGCAGCAGGGAAGCCCAGCCCAGCATGAAACCCCTGGGCCTTGTGGTTGAGGCTGCTTTGATCCCCAGGGCCCAGGGGTTTCACATATCCACAAACTCTAGGGATCATGGCTGCTGCAATCCCCAGGGCTCAGAGGTTTCATGAAATACTGAGCTGGAGACTTTGTGGCTGCCATGATCCCTCAGCCCTGGAGGTGCATGGGGTGCCCCTGCAGCTGGGAACACTCCAACTGAGTGGGCTTCCAGGCATGGGAGTTTGCTTCTTGCCAGTGCAGGGGGAGCCCAGGATCAGGCTCCGCCTGCACCAGCAATAAGGCAGGCATGCCTGTATGGCATGGTAAGAGGTACAATTGTGGGGAGCATGCATTAGATCCCATTGTGCCTTTACCTGCACATGTAGAGGTGGCCTAAGTATCACTGGACCAAGCTGCAGGCATGTGAAAATTTACAGAGCTTCATTGACTTCAGAGACGCCATTGCAAAATATATGCACAAAGAAACTTTTATTTCTGTGTTGCCTTCTGAGACACGGAGAGGGGACAAACTGAGGTATGAAGAAAGGAAAAAATGAGGGACTTTCAATAACTTGCCAAGGCCAGCAGTTTTTGGTTAAAGTTTTTAGATTTGTACTGAGAGTAGGTGGAAGAACACCAACTGACAAAGTAGTCCACAGGCAAGTCATAGGATATAAATAGTTCTGCTGAGAGCATAACATAAGTTCCTTTGCGCTTTTTGGCCCAGAGCAGAGCCAAAATAAAAGTTAATCATCAAACACATTAAAAAAAAAAAAAAGGTTATTGGTAATAAACTTTATTCTGGCCCTAGTGAGCAATAGTGCAACACAGCTTCTATTGTGCTCTCAGAACACAGATATTAAGTGCTTTCTGAGCTGGGGTTTTTCCACCTCCTCTAAAAAAGGAGAGAGGATAAAATGAATAAAAAGCATAAACATGGCAAAGTCCTAAGTTTTTTCCATGGGTAAAGTGAAAACCAAATGTTTTTCATCTGAATAGGCTGTAGTGAATACAGAGAACAAAATGAACAACAGTAAAGTGCCCATTTGAGAGTGGTGGGGCAGGGTTCAGTTGGGTGAATGCACTCCCCTTTTGCCACTGTTATCACTGTCCCCAGCTGATCCAGGTGCAGGGGGAGCCCCAAAGCCATTCATGCCCTTATCCAGCTGCAGGCTGCAGCTGTGCAAGATGCCAGGCTTGGCAGAGTACAGCATCAGTGGCATACAGGCTTCTCCTTCCAGTACCTGCCCCCAGCTAGTAGAGAACATAAGGAGTACAAAGGGAGGAAGGCAGTGAGTAGGGACTGGTTGGAAGGAACTGCACACAGCCACCGCTGTTCCTGGCAGAGCCCAGCACCCCACTCAGCTTCTCCTCATAGCCCCAGCTAGAGTGAAGCAGGAGCAGCATTGGACCCTCCACACCCACCCTCAGGTCAGCAGGGAGACCAGGATGCTGACAAATTAGGATGCTTTACAAAGTAGGATGCCTTATGCCTTATCAGTGGTGGACACTTCCCCTTTCATGTGCTTGCCCCCTGCCCAACTCCCCAGTGTCCCCCATGAACCTGTAGACTTGCAGCCATGCCTCAGTCCCCATTTCTCCAAAATGTGAGAGGTGGCATGCCACACCTCCCTTTAGTACATCCTGGATTCACCCATGAACATAGTGTCCATCTCCAAAGTGTAAGACTACGCTGAACATAAAATGCCAGCTACATGTCTAGCAGGAAAGGAGAGTCCACTCCATTTAAAGGTGTAATGCACAAAATATAGGACATAGCAATCTAACCCAGTTGTTACACCTAAGGATTCCAAGGCTTTCAAGTAGCAAGGCAGTGAGATCAGAAGTCCTGGCATGGCTGGCTGCCCCAGAGCTCTGAATACTGGAATACTAGGATCCCCAACCGTGGGGAAGTCCATATAGTTAGTCTGCCCCAAAGCTGAGAACCTTGGAAGCATTATGGGGCCTCAGCCTCAAATCACTCTTCATGGCACATGTGCCCTGAACCTGCAGACCCTGCAAGCGTAAGGTGCCTAGGAGGCTGTTCATGAGAAAGGCAGAGTGGGTTCATCAAACACAAGTTGTTTCAGACAGTATTTCTGACCAAACACAACATTTTCTGAAGAAACTTTTGTTTCATTGGAAAGTTTCCAGCCAGCTCTAAACACTGCCATTTTCTCCCTCATTTGTTTCTCAGAAGCCACCCTGCCTTATCTAAACTTATTTGGCTATGCAATACCAACATAGCCATACAACTTCATGAGAAACCTCCCTAACAGACCCACAAGAATTGAAGCATTTACACAGTAGGATGCTGACTCATTTACTATCAGATGGGTACATGCCATTTTTCCTGAGAGAACAATCTCCAAGATAGGTGATGAATACTGTAATCATGATCATAATTGACAGAAAGCATTTGCTTTGAAAATAACAAAAATATTATCATAATTATCAAAATGATGGTTCAGTAATTTAGGAATGCTTGTTACCTTGTGGGCCTGATCCAAAGACTACTAAAGTCAGTAGAAAGGTAGTTAGCTGTGCTAGTCTAAAGTCAGGCAGAAAGAAGGATAGATTTGCACCTTATTGACTAACTAATTCACAGATGCATACATTTTCATAAGCAACAGCAATCTGCGTAAGTGAGCTGTTGCTTTAAAAAGTATATGCATCTCTGAATTAGTTAGTCTACTAGGTACAAATCTACCCTGCCTTCTACTAAAGTTAATGTGAATCTTTCTAGTAACTTCAGTGGACTTTGGAACTGGCCCTATTTTGGAGAAAGAAAAGAAAGAAAACACTGTTTAATGCTGGCATTCTTGGGGGAGCATATCTGAGATTGGGCACAACTTATAAGGGTTAGTGACATGATTCCTGGATATACTAATAATGTAAAGAGCATTTGGATCAAAGGAACTATATCAATAAAGGCAATAGTATTATTCTGGCTATTAGGTATTAGGATTAATGGGCATCCCAGCTATGCACAGGATATGCATTTTGCTTTCTAGCAACGTTTTAAAACTCATTAAACAGAATATTAAACTAATCATGATAAACGATAAGCCAAATTTCATTGCATTACAGTTAATTACAAAATCATATCTACCTAGTCTTATATAAAGCAAATTAGCCTGAATGTGAAGTGCCTTCACAGGGCTGCCACATAAGGAAAGAGCTAAAATGGGAACCCAAGAGGTAAATGTTCTATGGAGTGCAGAGAGATTTAGATTCACACCTCATTAGTGTGTTCCTACCTAACAATGCCCCCTAAAATGTCAAGTGAATATACAGCTCAGTACCTAAGCTGAAGGTCTGGAACAACAGTTTATTTTTATAGCAGGATTTGTTTGTGTATCTGTACCTTAATCCATGCATTCTTTGCATTGCTGCTCTACTAATTTATAACTGAAGTGTTATTTATTTGGTGGAGATGCAACCTATTGGGAAAAAAATTGTCCTGATTGTAAAGAAACAACATAAAATGGGTCAATTTTACAAACAAATAATACAATAACCTTTCTAGCCATTACTGAAGAACACTTATTAATGAAATTAAAATAACAAAAAAGGGACTTCAATCATTGCTGAACTGTCTGTTCCAGTCCATCAACATGAGAATTACATTCTTCACCAGTTGTGACAGGATGATGCACTGGCAAAGGATTGTTGACATCATTTGCTTATTTAATTAATTAATAGGTGTCTGTGTGGCATTCAGTAGCAGCATCTATGAAAAAAGAAGGGCCTCTCTATCTCAAGTAGGACATAAAACAGATATTTAAAGCTGAAATCATGATCCTCAAAACTCCTGGCCAACTGCTGCCTAACCCTGGGGCAGTGATAATCTGTTGGCACCTCAGTTTTTTTACATGCAATTCCCCCAAGTGCTTGAGGATCTGCTTATGGACAAGCCCTAGTTCTGACAGGGCCAAGCAGCAAAATTACCTGTCTCACCCAAATTAATATGTCCAGAAACTAGGCCAATGGTTCTCAACCTTCCTATACTCAAGGCACCTCTCACAAAAGGCCAACTCTTAGTTTTTTGGGGGTCTTTTTGGACAACAGAAAAATAATATAGCAAGTCTTCCGTTGCAAAGAAGTCAGAAAGACCACAGCAGGTCACAGTGTTTTTAACACTATGAAATTCTATTTAAAATCTCTGATTGATCTTAAATCCTGTATGCATATCTAAGAGTGCCAACATTGTGCAGCAACCTGCACCACCCTGGAAAGGATATCAAAGCACCCCAGGATGCTACAGCACTCTGGTTGACAAACAGTAAACTAGACATTTATTTGCCTGTCTCACCTGTATGCTGGATTTGGCAGGCAAAACTAGAATGCACCTGCTGGCTTGGGCTCCACATAAGATGCATTTTCCTATAAAACACAGATGGAGAAGGATTTGTTTCCCCTTTTTTATAATAGCTCAGTGGTAAGAGCACTCACCCAAGAAGTGGGAACTCTGAGTGATAAATAAGCCTCCCTCAAGCTGAAGGGATTCAAAGCCACATCTCATACCTCACTGGACAATAAATTCTGCTGGAAATCTTTTCAATCCATTTTGGTGAATCTCTTCCACTTTTCAGAAAAAAAAATACAGGTTCACTGAGCCTGGGCCTGTGTCAAAGCAAGAGTACCCAAGCATGAGCAAAGCTTTGTAGTATAGTGGTTATGGCATTCACCTTGAGGCAGAGAGAACAATGGTTCAGTCCCTGTTCCTTTGACACCTTAAATCTTTTATCCAATGACAATTTAAGTAGTTTTAGCCATCCAATCAGGGTTCAGAACCAGTATCATATAATATAGTCATAGATCTCAAATATTAAGCATTCAAATCAGTTAACAAACCACCCATTGACTGAACATTGCTTGCAAAAATTACTTATAATACTTTTTTAGAGATTAGGTCTAATGCACAAATGATTCATAAATGGGAGGGGGCTAACTGACCTTTCCTTTGTAGTTTAAAAACTCTACCCATAGCTCTTTCCGTTACTTTGTTTTACTCTTTTTTAACTTAAGTTCTTGTAAATGTACATTCATTCATTAAAAAAATAAATATTGCTTTTTAATGTAAAACAAATCCTGAGCTAGGGAAAATTTGAATTCCTTTCTTTAAATGGATATTATTGCCTTAAGCTCTTGTTCTCTTATCTGTTTAAGTGGATCATTGCAGACATCAAATGCATTAAGTCATGTCTCTAGATCTTCATGCTATTCTTGCACACAGTTTGGATGATACACTATTTCTCTGTAGTCCATTCTAATTACACCCCTCTGTTGTACATTAAGGCCTATTAAAATAGTCAGAATTCCCCAAGCGGGTTAATATATTAAATATGACACTAGTTCTACTCTGTCTCCTCCTTTTACAGCTTCTTAGATGTTGCCCATTGAGAAAGGAGTCTGAGAGAATATGTGAGCGTGTCTACACATGCATTTACGTCAACTTAAATTTACTGCACAGTATGTTACTGCACAGGAAGTGGAAATAGGCTAGCATGTACACGTGCAAGCATTAAAGTGCATTAACACTGTGTGCAGACTGACTCAGGACTAAAGTTAGTCACACACACAGTCTTGCTGAGCAGTAAGGCATCTACATGTGCATTACTGCACAGTAACTAATTGGATGTAAATTTGATACCTGCATGATACAGGTATCAAATTTACACTTAAGTCAGCATAAGTCATCATACTTACTACACAGTATGAGAGTACACGTGTAGATGCACACCCATACTACACAGTAATTTTGGTTACTGCTTAGTATATGCACATGTAGGCGCACCGTGTATGAAAGAACTGCTCTTTTCAAATCATCTTGGCATTCATTTTCTTCATTTTTCCCATTAACACCTCTTTTATTCTTACAAAATATTTTAGGAGCCTAATTCACCCCATAAGGAGTTAACTCACCTGTGGCCTATGGCCTATTATAAGAAAGGAGGGCTTTTTTTTTTGTTGCTTTTTTTTAATTCTTTATTCTTCCAGACATTATTTCTTCTATGACATTTAATTTCAAGTTTTATGATCAGCCCAAAATTTCAGTTTCAGTTAAGGCCTATATTATGGTAAATAGTACTTTTGACTCCTGTTATTCCCATTTTATTGCAAGCCATTTGTGGATACATCTGTAAAATAACAAATGTACCTTGGGGCTGGATATCCAGTGGACTACAATATTGGTCCACAAAGAAAAAAATCTTTACTTCCTGCATAGCCATCCTATATTATCTGTCACAGACAGACTCAATAGGAAACTTCTGTCACCAGACCTCTCATCATTCCCTTTCTTTCTTCATCAGGTGTGATTCATCTGTAAGTCATAGTGGACTGTGAGGACAGTGTCATCAGAAAAATAAATAAATACAGGCAATATTAAATCAATAATGGAGGAAAGAAGTACATTATACAATCCCATACAAAGCCATTCAGTTTAATACTGTTCTCCTAACTAAGGTGATATGGAAGTTCAAAGGGCTTCAAAAGCTGATGATTAAAAGAGGTTCCCTCAAGCAACGAACATAAATGATGGTCAATCTATGGCAGAGGTACAATTTGAGGTGGAAAATGAAAGCTTCCAGTTTCTGAAGTTCCTTCATGCATCCAGAAGAGCAAATCTGGATACAAGGAATGAGTCAAGGGTATATATGTGCTCAGCAGGGAGAACCATCTGCTCAGCCAAGAGATGTGATAGACAAAGGAGTTTCACATAGGAAAGGCAGACCCATAATCAGAACCCACAGAGTTGTCCGCAAAAACTAGGTGAGAAGTGGCAAAAAGCATCAACAAAATCAGATGATTCAAAAATAGGACGTCATGGAAGAAATGAGAGATGGGACTTAAAGTTATTCGTGACGAGTTGGTTGTCTTTTTTTCTAGGCTTCAGGCCTGGAAGGGCTTGTATCCTTGCTTCAGGCAACATGCTGCTTAAGTATCATGATGCAAGCCAAGAAATTCAGATCTATGAGCTTTTGATATGCATCAAGGAAGACATATACTGCACAAAGATTTTAATATAACTTCCTGGGAACTATAATGTAACTACTCAGAATTGCCACTTACTAGGAAGAAAGCAGGAATACAATTCTAAATCTACCACAGCAGCCTTTTTTCCCCACAAAAAATTTACATTAGCCCAGCTCTGACTGTCAGAGGAAACACTAGGATAGAGCAATCTCAATTAGAATGAAAATTATTTAAATGCCTCCAAAGAGGTGCTAAATGGATTTAGCAATTTTTCAAGGTCGTATTAGCACTATGAGGACTGTACTTGCTTAATAAAAAAAACACAGACTGATTTTCTATTAATTAAATCTTACAATACCTCTTGGATGTTTTTGTGTCAGTGCAGTTATGCAGTTACATTTTCTAGTGTTTCATATTCAAAGCCAAATCCAAACAGTGGGTAGGATGTTTTTAGCAGTAGCTAGCCGTATATGGATAAACAGATAAATATATACATATATCTATTATTTAGTTAATCTATAAAGTTGTATATCTAACCTGCCTTCTAAACAGACATCAGTGCTGTGTTTTCAAAGGATAAGCACCTTCCTTTCAGGATTCTCTGTATGCCTGCCTCATTATCCAGTACTCATTCTCGAGTCATACATGATGTTTCCCAACTATTCAACAAAAAATGGTATTCCCACTGAGGCAGTGGCTACATCTGCATGAGATGCTGACTGCACAGTAGCCTGAGACTACTGCACAGTCAACATCACAAAAAGCCATTTGTTGGTGCTACTGCACAGTCTTTTAATACTTGTTTATGGATGTCTCATGTAGATGTGGCCAGTGACAATTAGACAATGGTTTGCTTCAAAATAAAAAGTGAGAACTACTTTGGAAGGGAAGGGTTTCTCATCGTTTCACATTAAAAGAACCTTAGCATTCCTTCATTCCCAATGAAACTTAAGTTAAGCAGCTGTGTGATGATACTACAGCTATAAGTAATGAGCCAACCTTTCTTGCTGGGGTTATAACACACTCATGTCCTCTATGGATCAATAATGATGTCTGACAAGCACTCAGCAGCAAATTACATAATCACTCCAGACACAAAGAAGTTCTAAGGCCATCATCTGTTTGAAAAGGCCAGAGAAAGCCCTATTTCTGTGCCACTAACTATGGGAGTCAACAAACGGAGGTATGCCCTCATGCCCCATAGCTAGCTTGTAACAGATTTGCATTACTGGTAGATCAGGTAGGAAGGATGAGTGATGTGTAACACACACAACTGTTGAGTTAAGCATAGTTAAGCGCATTCCTAAATTAGAGCCTGTTTAGTTATTAAGGACCAACTTATCAGTTATTGTAAAGTAAGCCACAACAAGAGGTAATTTAAACAAAATGGCATGTTAGACCCTGTCATGTTCAACCTCTGAGGCATCTAAGGACCCTGCCACACTTTCAAATTAAAGCTGGATAAAAACCAGGTATAAAGTTGTTAAACATTTTTGAGCACTAGCTTTGTAGCTAATTGTCTCTTTTTATAGTTGGATGAATATTTTTATGGTGTGATAATTACTTTGCATGGATTGCCGGTCTTACTTTGAGCAGCCTAAATTTATTTCATGTTTAAGTAATTAATTGTGTAATATATGTAATGTGTGGCAGGGGCCCAAATGGCACTCAGATGTCTTTTAGATATCTAAGTTATCAGATAACATTTTATTCCATTCTGTGCAACAGAGCTCTGCTAAAAGGTGTAGATTCCATATGCATATCCAGACTTCACCTTGGAAGCATGTTCAGAAATGATCCAATGTGGCCACCAAGGTATCTAATGCCACCTAGGCTCTGTTATGTCCAATTCCATCTACAAATATGAATAAACCCCATGTAAATCCCTGAGTTTTTAATTAGATAAAACCATACCTCACAGGGCACGTCTACACAAAATATTTTACTGCACAGAAGACTAATTTGTTGTTCAATAAAGCATCACTGGCTATACATGCATGGCAATTAGAGTGCAGTAGACTAATTTACTGTTCTGCTGGATACAAGTGGCATCTGGCAGCACAATACAGGTTTCCCTTGAGTTATGCTGTATATGCATTCCTGGAGAATGGCGCATAAATTGAATTCACATAAAGCAAACCCACATTACAATGTAACAAATAGGGATAGGTTCCCATGGCGATGAGGGGGGAGGGAGAGAGAGAGTGAGGCTGGGGCTAGGGAAGGGGTTGGGGGACCGGTGCCACTCCTGGGGCTGCACAAGGCAGCAAAGCAGAGGGAACAGAGAGGCACCTACCCCAGCCCCAGCTGCAGTGGCCTCAGGAGCAGCCGCTGGTCTGCACCATACTTTGCCTGTCCCCACTCACCTCTGCTCCTGGGCTGTGCCAGCCCTGGTGCAGGCAGCTGGTGTCAGCTGCTACTGAGGCCACTGCAGCCAGGGCTGGGGTGAGTGGGGCCACGGCCCTTTTGCCACCCCCCACAGACTTACATGCTTGGGGGGGAGGGGAGGCATCTATGCTGATCGCATAAGAGTGAATTTACCTCACATATATGAATTATGGGTCTCAATATGCTCATCACATAAGAGCAAATTCACATATAAAGAACCCACATAAATCAAGGGAAACCTGTACATTATTGCACTTAAACTCACGTGTAGACGGTGACATTGGGATTAGTATTTCAGTCACATTAATTGTACATGTAGATGTGCTTACCAAGTGGCTGTTTGATGCTGAAACCAATCACTGTAGGGATCACCTTTTAGCCAACAGCCTACAAGTCAAGGCTCCTATGGATGAAGTGGGAAATGTGTTCTAGACCATCCACACATTTACAGAGGTTTTGCATACATCTTCCATTTCTCAGCACACTACTCCCCACCACTGGGGGCAGAGAGAAGCCTTTCTCACGTGCTGCTCCACTTTCTTGAAACAGTGGGAACAAATACATACCTATACTGCACTATTAGAAAACCTTTTTATTGGTAGGCCTAATTACAGCATTTCTCAGACAGGAATACCTGTTGGAAATCATGACCCAGAAACCCAAATGGGAAAGAATGTGTGTCTATGTTTGTAGAGAGGAAAATAAAGCCTAATAGACTGTTAGTACCAAACTTCAAGATTTTCTATCTGTCCCTACAGGAAAAAATAAAGCCTACATAAGTACAATATTCAGCAGTCTCCAGCCCTGTGTTGTGAATACCAAATCTCTCCTGAAATCTTGCTTCTCCAGTGACACTTCTCACCACTAATCTACCTGACACAGAAGAGTAGCAAGATATTAATTATTGGTGATGGATTGTTTTTTCACATTACCCTGTATACTGCAAGCCAGGGTCCCCTCTCTTTTGTGTTGATGTGACTCAGTAGACCTAGATTCTGCCTTCCCTTGCCACTGTGTAATTCAGTGGTGCTGATGGTGTTAGTCCAGAATTACACCATTATGAGTGAGTCATTTGGCATTAAATAGTCACTGAATAATACAAAGAGCAATTATTAGAAACTACTATTATTCTCAGGGATGTGTCTGCACCTTGGGGCCACAGGGCCAGACCCCTTCATGCTTGCTCTCCTTTTGGCCATGAAACTCATTCATTTTTGGCTGCCCAGTGGCTGGAGGATGATGTTAGCCCTACATAGCACCACTGGCCTACTGTTTAGTAGGGATGTGTGAAGTTTCAGTAGTTGATTTAATTCAGAGGACATTTGGCTTGATTTGGCAAATGAATTTCCAAATCCAAATCGAATCAGAGACCCATTAAAAGGTCAGAATCAAATCAGAAGCATCTTGATTGATTCAGAAAAGATTTGGAAAGATTCAGAGATTTGGAAGGCAGGCTTGCAGGTAACAGAAACTGAGAAGAGGGCAGGGAAGAGGGGGGAAAAGACTGCTTTGATATTGACATCTGTAGCTGGCCAGTGACTGTGATTTTCCCTGAGTTCCCTTCCAATCACAGTGCTCTGGGGGAGGGACATAGAAACAATATATAAGTCTGTGTGTGTGTGAAATGATCTGTTTCTGTGCCTTTTGTGAGCTGGGTTTGTCTTGCAGCAGCAGCAGCATCTGAAAACTTCTGGTTTGGTAGCACTAGCTAGTCTCTTGCTAGCAAGTTGTATCCAGTCCTTTCCTACTTACCTTTGCCTACCATCCCTATTGTTATCCTTTTCAACTTGTTCATCCCTAAAAATCCTCTGATTTGTTCTTGTTAGTCTGTCCCCTTCCCCACCACACACACACACACCCCGCACAAAAAGAAATCTGTGTTTTCCCTGATAGTGGGTCATCACTGTGCAGGAAAGCACAACACAGACACACACACATTTTGCAGCACACCAAACATGAAGCAGAGGGAGAGATGCAAGTTCTCCCCCCCGACCAAAACATAGATGCACCATCTTTCCTGGCAACAATGAGTCTTCTGCTGCTAGTGGCAGCAAGGAGGTGGGAGCAGCATCTGCACCTGCACCACTTCCACTAACACCAGGAATAACCACCAGCATTAGTATGACAGTCTCCACCCCAATTTCAATTCCCAGCATGAGCCTTCCAGGGCCAGAGGAGGATCTGGATCTGGAAGCAGAGGAGCTGAGGGCCAAAGCTAAGGAAATTCCAGGGAAGGAGGGGGAATCTGAGTTTGTGATCCACACCCCTCAAAGTTCCCCTAGAGGCACGTCTCTTCTGGAAGGCACTTTGGAGGAGGTCGTGGGGGCAAGTGGCTCAGCTCCTCCTGTTGTTGTGCCTCTGCCCAGTGAGGAGGGGGATAAAGCAGGATACCCACCCTCAACTCAGAAGCGGATGGGTAGTGTAGTGTGGGATCATTTTGACGTGGCAGATGATTCCAGGTATTCTACTTGCCAGCACCACTGAAAACAGATCAGCCAGGGCAAGGACTACAAACACTTCACCACCATGGCGATGCTGCTGCATCTCAGGAGGCAGCATCCCCTTGCCCTTGTTCCTCCTCTGCCTGACATCAGTGGCAGCATATGCCAAAAAGAATTCCCTCTGTCACTCCAAAGCCTCCCATCCCCAAGAATCAGAGCCAGGCCACCCTGGACTAGTGGGTAAAAGGCAGAGACAAAGGGGGCATGTACCCAAGGTGAGCATCCATTGGAGAAATGCTTGCTGTGTATGGCCAGCCCTTCTCCTTTGTTGAGCATCCAGGGTTCAGGGAGCTTATAGCACTCATGGCCCCACCCTACCAAGTGCCCGCATGCACCACCTTTAGCAAGACAGTGGTTCCCTCCCTGTATGAGGCATTCAGGGAGTACTTGAAGGAGGAGCTGTGGAAGGCAGGGCCACAGGTAGTTTTGCACTTTACCTCAGACATCTGGAGCAGCCGGGGTGGAGATCATGCCTACCTCTTCCTTACAGGGCACTGATGCAATCAGTCAGGGAATCGGTAGGCTCTCCTACAAGGAGAGGTGATGGATGAGTCCCACATGGCAAAGGAGATCATGGTGGCCAAGAACCGTATGATGCAGGGGTGGCTCATTGGGCAGGGCAAGCTCACCTGCAGGTTCACGGTCACTGACAACGGGGCCAATATGGTCAAGGCGGTGTGTGATGCCAACTTTGTTGGCATCTGCTGTGTGGCACACAAGTTCCACCTCATACTCAGGGATGCCTTGGAGGGGGACATGGCTCCTGGTGATGGTGCCATTACTACCAGACAGCTCATTTTGAAATGAAGCTAGGTGGTGGGCTACTTCCATTGGAGCATCAAGGGGGAGAAGATGCTGCAGGACAAACACATGGCACACAAGTTCCACCTCATACTCAGGGATGCCTTGGAGGGGGACATGGCTCCTGGTGATGGTGCCATTACTACCAGACAGCTCATTTTGAAATGAAGCTAGGTGGTGGGCTACTTCCATTGGAGCATCAAGGGGGAGAAGATGCTGCAGGACAAACACACAAAGCTAAGCATCCCGCAGCACAAAATCATGGAAAAAAGGGGGACGGGTGGCGCTCTATGTCAATGAGCAATATACATCAACCCTCATCAAGAAGGAATCAAAGGACGAGGAAGTAGAAGGCTTGTGGGTTAGGCTACATGGGGGGCAAGGAGAAAGGGATTTTGTGGTAGGGGTCTGCTACAGACCCCCACACCAAGGGGAAGAACTAGATTTGGGGCTCCTGAGGCAGCTCTTGGAGACCATAAAGACTACAGAGGCAGTAGTCATGGGGGACCTAAACTACCCTGACATCTGCTGGGAGATGCAGACAGCAAATTCCCACCATTCACACAGGTTCCTATCCAGTGTGCAGAACCTCCACCTGTTTCAGGAGGTACATGGTCCCACTAGAGGGAATGCCTTACTGGACCTGGTACTGGCAGTGGGGGATGACATGGCAGGGGACCTACAGATCAGTGATCACCTGGGGGACAGTGACCACCAAATAATAGAATTTACCATGAGGCATAGAGTGGGAAAGGTAACTAGTAGGGTGGAAGTGCTAGACTTTAGGAAGGCTGACTTCAGTGAACTCGGGTGTTTAGTCAATGATGCACTGCAGGATAAGAGATTTGGTGACATGGGAACCCAGGAAGAGTGGCTGTGCCTTAAGGAAGCCATCCTTCGGGCACAGAGGGAGAGGATCCTGATGCAGGGGTAGAGGGGGAAAGGGGCCAAGAGGCTTCCTTGGCTGACCAGAGAAATCCAGAGCAGCCTAAGGGCAAAAATCGGGGCATATAAGCAATGGAAACAGAGAGAAATTACTAAAGAGGAATATGCCTCCTCAGCTCGCAGTTGTAGGGAGGCAGTTAGAAAGGCCAAAGCTTCCATGGAGCTTAGGATGGCATCCCAAGTTAAGGATAACAAAAAATTGTTTTTCAGATATATAGGGAGTAAAAGGAGGGCCCAGGGTGGTATAGGACCACTACTGAATGGGCAAAAGCAATTGGTGACAGACAGGGGGACAAGGCTGAACTCCTCAGTGAGTTCTTTCCCTCAGTGTTCCTAAATGAGGGGCAAGAAAAGTCTCACAATGGGATCGTAGAGAGACAACAACAGGGCACCAGACTACCAAGTGTTGAACCTGAGACGTTGCAGAATCACTTGGAAGGACTGGATGCGTTTAAGCCGGCAGGCCCGGATGAGCTCCATATGAGGATACTGAAGGCACTGGCTGATGTCATTGCACAGCCACTGGCAAGAATATTTGAGCACTCATGGTGTATGGGCCAGGTCCCAGAGGACTTTTTATAGCCAGGTTACAAAACGCCTGGATACAGGAGGAGGGGTGGATGTCGTATACTTAGACTTCAGGAAGGCCTTCGATACGGTATGCCACCCCATACTGGTGAACAAGTTAAGAGGCTGTGACTTGGATGACTACACAGTCCGGTGGGTGGTGAATTGGCTGGAGGGTCGCACCCAGAGAGTCGTGGTGGATGGGTGGGTTTCGACCTGGAAGGGTGTGGGCAGTGGGGTCCCGCAGGCCTCGGTCCTTGGACCGATACACTTTAATGTCTTCATCAGCGATTTGGACGAGGGATTGAAATGTACTCTGTCCAAATTTACAGATGACACAAAGCTATGGGGAGAAGTGGACATGCTGGAGGGCAGGGAACAGCTGCAAGCAGACCTGGACAGGTTGGACAAGTGGGCAGAAAACAACAGAATGCAGTTCAACAAGGAGAAATGCAAAGTGCTGCACCTAGGGAGGAAAAATGTCCAGCACACCTACAGCCTAAGAAATGACCTGCTGGGTGGCACGGAAGTGGAAAGGGATCTTGGAGTCCTAGTGGACTCCAAGACGAACATGAGTCGGCAGTGTGACGAAGCCATCAGAAAAGCCAATGGCACTTTATCGTGCATCAGCAGATGCATGACGAATAGATCCAAAGAGGTGATACTTCCCCTCTATC
>NW_005842660.1:311112-320770 GCF_000455745.1 Alligator sinensis | reverse complement strand
TACCCAGAGAGTGGTGGTGGATGGGTCGGTATCGACCTGGAAGGGGGTGGGCAGTGGGGTCCCGCAGGGCCCGGTCCTTGGACCAATGCTCTTCAATGTCTTCATCAGTGACTTGGATGAGGGAGTGAAGTGTACTCTGTCCAAGTTTGCAGATGATACAAAACTGTGGGGAGAAGTGGACACACTGGAGGGCAGGGAACAACTACAAGCAGACCTGGACAGGTTGGACAAATGGGCAGAAAACAATAGAATGCAATTCTACAAGGAGAAATGCAAAGTGCTGCACCTACGGAGGAAAAATGTCTAGCACACCTACTGCCTAGGAAATGACCTGGTCGGCAGCATGGAAACAGAAGGGGATCTCGGAGTCCTAGTGGACTACAAGATGAACATGAGTTGTCAGTGTGACAAGGTCATCAGCAAAGCTAACTGCACTTTATCATGCATCAGCAGATGCGTGACAAACAGAACCAAGGAGGTGTTACTTCCCCTCTGTCGGGCACTGGTCAGACTGCAGTTGGAATACTGCATCCAGTTTTGGATGCCGCACTTCAAAAGGGATGTGGATAACCTGGAGAGGGTCCAGAGAAGGGCCACTCGTATGGTTAAGGACTTGCAGGCCAAGCCCTACGAGGAGAGACTAGGGCACCTGGACCTCTTCAGCCTCCACAAGAGAAGGTTGAGAGGTGACCTTGTGGCTGTCTATAAATTCACCATGGGGGCGCAGAAGGGAATTGGTGAGGCTCTACTCACCAAGTCACCCTGGGGGGTCACAAGAAATAATGGCCATAGCTAGCAGAGAGCAGATTTAGACTGGACATTAGGAAGAACTTCTTCACAGCTAGAGTGGCCAAAATTTGGAATGGGCTCCCAAGGGAGGTGGTGCTCTCCCCTACCCTGGGGGTCTTCAAGAGGAGGTTAGATAGGCATCTGGCTAGGGTCATCTGAACCCAGCACACTTTCCTGCCTAAGCAGGGGGTCGGACTCAATGATCTATTGAGGTCCCTTCCGACCCTAACATCTGTCTATGAATCTATTAATCTAGGATGTGGAGACTCAGTGGAAATCCACATACCTGATGCTGGAAAGGCTGGTCAAGCAATAGAAAGCCATCTATGAGATGGCCTTGGTCAGGGAGTTTGGGATCAGCAGCCCTGCCTTACCAAAAAGAGTGGAAAACCATCTACAAGATCTTGGTGGTCCTCAAGCCATTCCTCGAGACCACCGAGAACCTCCACACTGGTGATGCCCTCCTTAGCCAGGTGATCCCCATAGTGAAGGAGCTTGAGAATCAAATGGAGAAGTTCCAAGGGATCCTGGCTGTGGCAAGCTGCTTTCACTAGAGGTACAGGCACTGGTGAAGTGGCTGAAGGAGGACATCAGAAAACAGCTGGATCTAGTCTGGTTTAGTACTGTCCATGTGCTGGTGGGCATGTGTAACCCAAGGATGAAGGGGAGCATCTGCAGCAGCAAAACCCTCAATCACTGGATGGAGGTTCAGGTGAACAGAGTCAGGGAGGCAGAAGGGCAGAGGCAGGGGGACATAGAAGAAGGGGGCCCACTTTCCCATCCAATCTCCTCCACTACAGCCACTGACAATGGGGACCAAGGACATGGCTTCAATGTTGGGGTCCAGAGGCACCAGACCCCACCATCAGGTAGGTTGTGCAGAGGCCTTGGGGGCTGCCTATCTCACTGAGGATGTGGAGGCACTGCACTGCGACCCCTTGGCCTATTGGGCAACCTGCAGCCAGGTGTGGCAGGAATTCCTGTCCTGTCCACCGACCACTTTTCCAAGAGAGAGGGTGTTCAGCATTGCTGGTGATGTTGTGACACCCCACCATACCTCCTTGTATCCTGGTTTGGTGGAGCAGATGGTGTTTCTGAAGATGAACCTACCACTGGTGGGGTTCCCCAAGCTCCACATGCAGACAAGGTGTGTGCCACCCTATTCACTCAGCACCAATTTGATTTTTTTATTTGCTTTCAGAATCATTTAATGCCCTGCTCTCAGAGCTGGAGGTGGCAGTTTAGTTTATCACCAGCCAGCAGGGGAAGAACATCTCCCTGCTGAGCTCCCATGCCAGGAAAAACTTGGAGGTATGGGGTGGGCCTATGGGGAAGGAAGAGCCCCAGGTCTTGGGTACGGCCTAAAACTGCATCCTGCCAGTGTAGGGAGGCCTGGTGGGACTGCCGGTGGTACTGCAGCCCCAGGAAATGCCAGGACTGTGAACCTCCCTGGTGAAAGGCAGGTAGAGGGTGCCTGATAACCTCCAGTCACTGCATGCATGCATAGTCCTGGCTGGGGAAAGCCCAGATCTGTAAGATCTTTGAGAGGCCTGAGGCTTGCTGGTTGCAGTGGAGTTGTGAGGGTGAGAACAAGCAGGCGGCTCAGATGTGACCTGAGGTACCCTCTACTGGTCTGTGCTGGTCCATCTGTGAATTCTCTTTAAGGATCAGGACTGAGAGATTGGAGAGGAAGTAGTTTTCTTGTGAGAAATATGCCCCCACTGGTAACTGGGTGTTCTTGTCCTTAATAGATTTCCAATGTGCATTCATTCTGGTGCACAGTTGTTGTTTGGTCTCTTCTACGTATTTTCCATCAGGGCATTTGGTGCACTAGATGAGATAGATAACATTTCTGGAGGTGTGGCTGTAAATCCAGGAATGGTGATGGTTCTGTTGTGCATTGTAGTAATTGTGGGGGTACTGGAGATATATATGTTGGCAGGTTTTCCATTTCTTGTCGTGGCATGGTCTGGATCCATTTGGTTTGTTTTGGGCTGTAGGAAGTTTGCTTCTGGTGATGAGGTTAGCGAGGTTCTGTGCTTGTTTGAATTTACAAAGCACTTTTCACAGATGAGACTATGAACTTCACTTCATCAACCTCCTTGATAAAAAAACTCATGCACTCAATATAGACGTTGAATTTATGACACACTATAACCTGTGTAACCTCTGACTCCCTAGGTACCTCGCTACTTTTACCTGCTACATCCTTCTGTCCCCGTCCCCGTCCCCCCCATCCGAGGCTATCTCTCACCTCCTGATACCTCAATTTACATTTTCACTGACTGGCTTCCTTGCATGCATAACAGGCTCTGGCTTCTTTACTATTCATTCCATCCAGGGAAAGAGCACACACGAACTGCAGATGCTTCCTCAGCCTGATGAAGGGTTTTTAAACCCAAAAGTTTGCTAAGATATAATTCTCCAACTATTCAATTCGTCTAATAAAAGATATCAGATTGACCCAAAGAATCTTGTCTGCTTATGTCCTTAGACCAACACAGCTACAACCTACACCATTTAACACACATAAGTGATAGGAGTTTTGCTTTCAACAATTCAAGGTACACTTTCACAGAAACCCCTGCACCTATCTCCTCAAAATCTGGCAGGCTTCATACCCTCAGAAGGAGCTACCATCCCTGCTGTTTTTATCCAAATCTGCAAAGAAATGACAAAGTTATAGGTATTTTAGTGATTCCCCACTATAGCCTATGGCCGCATCATTGAGTCAGTGCCGAATCGTCGAATCTGATTCAGCCTAATCCAATCGAGGCAGTGACTTAAATCACTGAATCAAATCACTGTCCCTGAGAATCTGCCGAAGGTCTACTTTTTAGGGCACCAGCCTGGGAAGTGGAAAATGTAGGTGCAAAACCCTTGAGGCTAAAATGGGCTTAGAACCCAGGTCTCCAGCTTCTGCATCAAGTGCCATAACCATTACACTATTGGAAAAAAGGAACACATCACCCTGGACCTCTTCCTCTTTACTTTATACTGAAGTCACTGCTACTGTCTAACAATTGGATGCACTGATTCAGGTACATATCTCCCATCTGAGGACTCAGTAAGTCATCTCCCCTCTTAACTATTATGACTGAGCTGGATCTTGACATGACAGAGTTGGCTGAGGGTGTTCTCAGGCTGCCCATTGAGAGAATGGGAGAACTATGTTCTTTTCCAGATAGAACAGAGATGCTCTCCTGAGCTAGACAAGTATTTGGTGAATAAGCAGAGGCTATGCCCTTGTACACTTGCTGGGCAGAATAGGATCGAGGTTATAGAGCACATTGGTTTCTATCTTATAGAATAATTAAGGTTTTGAAGAAGTAGCTTGAGATTAAATATTTTTTTTAACAATTAGCAATAAAATAATTTTCCATATGTGGATTAGGTTAAAAAAGGTCACCTTGTTCAAAATGGCAAAGCCAATTTAATTTCATTAATAAAGAATTTCTACTAAAACATCATGTAATTAAGCAAATTTGAGTAGGTAACTTAGCAATTACCAGCACAACTGCTTTCACCGCAGCCACAATTTTATCATTTTATAAGGTGTCAGAGCTGTAGGGAATCAGAAAGGCGTTTTTCTCCACCCTCCCATCCTGATATAGCTGAGCCAGGCAGGAACCACAAGCAGATGTGCTCTTTAGGGGTGCACCAGAGTTTGCACGGGAGTGGGCAAGACGTAGCCGGGGGGCACTGACCCCTGGGGGAGGCAGGTGCTACTTACTGGGCGATCCCTGGTGAGGGGGGGCTCTGGGGTAGGGTTTCCTCAGGGAGAGGGACTGCCAGCTGACTCTTCTGTGCAGGCACAGGGGCAAGCCATGCCTGTGCAGAACAGCCTGAGCAGCCATTGATTGGTGCAGGAAATTCAAACCATGCCAGTCAGGCCCTGATGCCAAAGCAGCCACATGTGTACTCTTGGCTCTCCACGACCACATCAAGAACAGGAGAGCAGAGCAGCCTGACCGATGGATGTGCCTGGAAAAGTGAGGGGGAGGGGCGAGGCACCAGACCAGCTGTAGGGGATTTGGGAAGGTTTTTTTCCCACCCTCCCATCCCCATATAGCTGAACTGGGTGGGAGCCATGCAAACAGACGGGGCAAACAGGTGCGCTCTTCAGGGGTGCACTGGAGTTTGCACAGGAGTTCACACAGGAGGACACACAGGAATGGCCTGAACTCCAAGAGATGGCAGCTTTGGACAGAGACCTCAGGTGAGTAAATGAGAAAGTTTGTCAGTGGAGGTTATAGCATGGCGCGCAGCCAAGGACCCAGCTCCAGTGTCATCTCCTGCCCGGGACTCTGCTGAGGCCTCCACCCAGACAGAACCCTTGCATGGGTCAGCAGCACCCTGCCCCCTATCTGTGGGGGTTGTTTGGAGGCGCCAATGGGGCCTGTGGGGGGGGCAGAAGTCCCCTCACCTGTCCCATGTGTTCCTTGCTTGAGGCCCTGGAGGGGCAGATGAGGGAACTCCAGGCAGAAGTTAGCAGGCTGCAGAGGATTAGGGATGCAGAGGATGATATTGATGGGTACTTTCATTCTCTGCAGGATCAGTCATCTGATGCAAAGCCTACGCAGGAGAGAGCCGATGCAGAGGAGTGCAAGTTGGTCACCTTCAGAGCCAGACATCATGCTGCTGATACAGCTTCCCCAGTGCAACAGCCACAGCCACGGCCACCACCATGCAGGCTGAGGGTCAGCCTGGGAGCCGAAGGAAGAGATGCCAAACCATCATGGTGGGCGACTCCCTCCTGAGATGAACGGAGGGACCCATCTATCATCCAGATCCCACAGCTTAGGCGGTGTGTTGCCTGCCTGGAACCTGGATTCGGGACATCACTGCAAGGATTCCCCACCTTATCTAGCCCTCCAACTACTATCCCATGGTTCTCATCCCTGTGGGCACAAATAATGTGGCCACAAGTAATCTGAACTGTATCATGAGTGACTACAGGGCTCTGGGGGCCAGGTTTAGGAGGACGGGGGCACAGGTGGTCTTCTCGTCAATTCTCCTGGTCAATGGTCATGGTCAGCATCACAGCACTGCTTTAAAGAAGTCAACCTGTGGCTCTAGAGTTGGTGTCATCAAGAGGCTTTTGGCTTCTTCAGCCACAATCCGTACTTCCACAAAAGGGCACCCTAGGATGTTATGGCCTTCATCTCTCTTCAAAAGATAAGCACCTGCTCTCTTACAGGTTGGCTGATGTCTTACACAGGGCTTTAAACTAGGCTTATCAGGGGTCGAGGATGCAGACAGTGAGAACCTACAATCAAACAACCATGAGCCATGCACTGGAAGCACACGTAAGTACTAAGGGGCCCAATGGGCATCAAGATAAGGGGGCACCAAGGGCACCCATCAGGAGTTCAAATGTCTCCCATCAGGGGGCTCAAATGTCTCTACACTAATGCTAGGAGCATGGGGAACAAGCAGGAGGAACTTGCACTTCTGCTTGCAAACAAGAACTTCGATTCAGTTGGGCTAACTGAAACTTGATGGGACCCTACACATGATTGGGCAGTAAGCATTGAGGGCTATTGACTATACAGACGAGATAGAGTAGGGAGTAAAGGGGGATGTGTTGCTGTCTACATGAAGGAGCAATATACATCTTCCATAATCAAGATGGGATCAGAGAAGGGGCAAATTGAGGTATTGTGGGTCGGAATGCAAGGGGGCCAGGGGAAAGGGACTTAGTAGTAGAGGTCTACTACAGGCTGCCACACCAGGAGGAGGAGTTGAACCTGGAATTCTCCAGAGAGCTCTCGGAGGCTGAATGGTCAAGGGACATGGTTGTCATGGGTGACCTCAACTACCTGGACATCTGCTGGGAGGAGCAGTCAGCTAGATCCACCCGTTCACATAAGTTCTTAACCTGCATACAAGACCTTCACCTAACACAGGAGGTACACAGTCTCACTAGGGGAAATGCCTTACTGGACTTGGTCCTGGCTACAGGGGATGATTTGGTTGGGGATCTACTGACACAAGGTAATCTAGGGAACAGTGACCATCACTTGATTGAATTCACTATCTGGCATAGGGTGGGGAAGATAACCAGTAGGGTAGAAGTGCTAGACTTCAGAAAGGCTAACTTCAGTGTGCTCAGGAGATCAGTTAGCAAGACAGTGAAGAACAAGAGAATTGGTGAGATGGGAATCCAGGAGGGGTGGTCATTCTTAAAGGGAGCAATCCTACAGGCACAGGAGGAGACAATCCCTTTGCATATGAGAGGGGGCAAAGGGGCCAAGAAACCCTCTTGGCTGAAAAGGAAAGTTCAGAAAAGACTAGGGGCAAAGAAGAGGCATATAGGCTATGGAAGCAGGGGGTAGCTACCAAGGTGGAGTATACCTACTTGGCCCGCACTTGAAAGGAGGCAGTCAGCAAAGCCAACGCTGAAATGGAACTTAGGCTGACAGCAAAAATTAAAGACAACAAAAAGTGCTTCTTCACATCTATAGGGAGCAAAAAGAAGGCTCAGGTTAGCATAGGCCCACTACGAGAAAAACTAGGGCAACTATTGACAGATAGAGGGGACAAAAGTGAGCTCTTCAATGAGTTTTTTGCCTTTGTATTCCTGAACTTGAATCAGGACAAATCTTGCAACTGGATCATAGACAGGCATAAAGAGAAAACCAGCCCACCAACTGTTAGCGCTGACTTAGTGAAGAGACACTTGGAGGGGCTGTATGGGTTTAAGTCAGCAGGCCCAGATGATCTTCATCCAAGGATGCTGAAGAAATTGGCTAGTGTCATAGCAGAACCATTGGCATAGCTGTTTGAGCACTCTTGGTGTTCAGGTCAGGTCCCAGAGGACTGGAAAAGGGTCAATGTGGTCCCTATTTTCAAGAAGGGGAGGAAGGAGGATCTGGGTAACTATAGACTGGTGAGTCTCACCTCTATACTCAGGACAACTTTTGAAAAAATTATTAAGGATCGCATTTCTGGGAGTCCAGCAGAGAAAGCAATGCTAAAGGGCAATCAGCACAGATTCATATCAGGTAGATCCTTCCTGACTAACCTTGTTTTTTTTTATGACCAGGTCACAAAATGCTTAGATGCAGGAATTGAGGTGGATGTCATCTACTTGGATTTTAAGAAGGCCTTTCATATGGTATCTCATTATATTCTCATAGATAAACTAAGTGATTGTGATGTGCATGATTACACAGTCAGGTAGGTGGCAAATTGGCTTAGGGATTGCACCCAGAGACTAGCAATGGATGGATGGGTATCGACCTGAAAAGATGTGGGCAGTGGAATGCCACAAGGCTTAGTCCTTGGACTGGTGCTGTTCAATGTCTTCATCAGTGACTTGGATGAGAGCATGGAAAGCACTCTATCCAAATTTGCAGATGATACCAAATTATGGGGTAAAGTTAACAAACAGAGGGTAGGGAACGAATCCAGGCAGATCTGGACAGGTTGAAAAAATGGGCAGAACAGAGTAGGATAAAGTTCAATGAGGACAAATGCAAGGTGCTGCAACTAGGAAGAAGGAATCACCAGCATAGTTACAGGCTAAGACCTTCTCAGCAGCACAGCAGTGGAAAGGATCTTGGAGTCACTGTTTACTCCAAGATGAACATGAGTCATCAATGTGATGAAGTGATCAGTAAAGTTAACAGCACTTTTTCATGCATTAACATTAGAATCCCTTGACATGTTTCCTTATTTCCGAATGACTGTTGGCACTGATATAAGCCTTGAGTGAGGAGCAGTAGAAAGCTGTGCTTCTCAGGGAGAAAAACTGGAACCAGACTGCAGTTCTCAGAGTCATCACCTTGTTCCTAGTTTCCTACTCAATTTCCCTTCTGCTGCTTTGGGGCAAGAGAGAAGCAATCAAGCTCATGCATGCATACATTATTACACTGTTCAGGAACATATTTGGTTCCAGTCCATCTCGTAGCCATTAATCATTATATTCAGGTGTTTATGAAGTTATATTATAGAGCATTGGCTTCTAAAACTGGCCTGCATCTTAACAGCAGAGGCGCAGTTTACATTTTGGGGTTACTGCAAAAATTGTATGCTCCAGTTATTATCTGGACTCCCTCATAAAAACTTGTGTAAAACTGCTTCCCTGCCTATCTGTGTATATTTTGCTACTCCATTACTAATTCAACCACTGACAACACGTAGCGGATGCACACGGATGCACGTGCGTCCCCTGAGATCAGCCATGCATCCCCTGGAAGCACCAGCCATGAAACCAGAAACGATCGGCCACTGGGGGATCTGATGCCCCCCCTGGAAGCACCAGTCACCCATGAATTCAATAAGCTGGCCAAAGTATTCTGCTCTCCCTCTTCTTCCTCAATATAGCCTAGTTAGCTAGTAAATATCCATGGAGGATAGTCTGTAAAACCACTTATGGCATCACAAGAGAAAGGGAGGATCTACTCATGAGTTATTAACAAACCTCATTTCAGCCTCAAAAAAAGAAAACTTAAGCATTTTGGGTTTTTTTGTTTGTTTGTTTGTTTGTTTTTTACCTTACCAAGGATAAGGAGGGGGAGTTGAGATGCTGAATTCATCATCTATAATCCTATCACCTCCCTCATCTGAGGAGATTCTTGCAATGTTTATGTAAAATACTTGACCATTATAAGACCCTTTTTGAAGGTCCAGGGAGGAGCTGGTGGTGGAGCCTCAAAATCCCATCTCCTGCTTGCCTGTTCCAATCCAAGCAGATGATTTTCTAAAGACAGGAACTCCAGCAACTTCACTGGGACCCAGAGGGCTTCCCTGAGACTGATCATCCCCTCACTGCCATAGATACCATCCAGAAGTACCTCTGCTGTGAGTGAGAAAGGAATTAAGCCCAGTATCTTTATTGTTTTAAATAATGCCATTTTAACTT
>NW_005842660.1:299819-311102 GCF_000455745.1 Alligator sinensis | reverse complement strand
TTTCCCTTTTTTCTTTTTTGCCAATGAAATGTTATGGTTCATCCTCTCTTCTCTTTCAGACAAATTCTGGTTTCCAATATACATGAATGGAGTACCTCCTGAACTGGTTATTTTGGGATGGGAGGCGGCAAGAAACAAGAGTACAGCACTTCAAGTGACTACCTTGGTGTCGTTTTACATTGCTTTTGTTTGAGGGAGTCACACTGTCCATCTGGCCATATGACACCCAGAGAATGGGACTAATGCAATCTCGCTGTAAACATTCTGACAATTCCTAATACTACATCAGGATAACTCTTTATTCTGGGGCTAACCCAAAGTCCTTTGAAGTCATTGGAAAGACTCCTATAGGTAGTGATAGGCTTTAGATAAAGTCCTGTGTGTCCCATGGTCACTTTGAGATGTGCGAAGAAAAAATGTCAGATGAATGTTAGCAGTTTGCTTGTCCGCAATAGCTTGTACGCTTGAGTTCAGCGGTGTGGTTGGCAATTCTGTATAGCTCTTGTTAAGCCTGCAGTACACTTCTAGGTATTTAGTCCAACATGACTAATCATTGCTAAACAGATGTTCTCTTGTGAGGAAAAGCACGCTTGTAAGAAAGAGAATTTTCTCATTTGTACTAAGTTCATTCTGCTTTCAAAGTGCAGTGGAATCCAGCATTTCATGTAATATCATTTGGTACATGGTTTCTGGAAGAGGATTCACATTTTAATTTCTATCACCATCTAATAAGCAAATTGTACTTGTGCAGGCACTGATGAAAAATAAATAAATGAATAAATGTGCCTAATAGGATTCCAGACCTAAAAATCAAACTAAGGAATTAAAATAAAAGGGAAATTAGTACTCGATTAGCAATTATATTTGGTTCTGACTGCACCACTTTGCTCCTATTAGCTGCTTCCTTTGAAACCAACCTTTCTATTTACTATTAATAAGAGCAAACAAACTGTTCTTCCATGGCATCTACATCTCTCTCTCTCTTTCTTTCTTTCACTTTTTCTTCCATTTCTAAATTTCTTCCATTATATAATGAGTTTCTTCACAACAACAAATTGTGATTGCATTTTTCAGCCCAAGGACAAATCAAAGTCTAATGTTGTTTCATTCTCAAGGGAGTTGCTGCCTAAATTACCTGATTGAATTTTGAGTTGGGAGAAATTACAATAAGCATGCATGCCCTGTATATTGCTGACCCTTCCCAAACTCTTCTGATCTTTATATGGCTGTTACTTATCCAAAATCACACATTGTCATGATGTCAAAAAGCATTTTCATTAAAAATCTGGAACCTCTATTACAGTCATGCCACCTCTGTATCTACAAGCTGAAATTAAAGTTATTTAAAGTGGATGAGTAATATGACTGGAGATTTTACAAGTAACCAAGAACTGGTAGGAGGTGTAAATTAGAACAATTACAACATGGATTAGTGTACATTCTTGTAGTAGTCAATTATTAACAGACAAAACACTATCTCTTTCCTGTACTTCGGCTGGCAGAACAGCTCAAACTGCCTGGCCAGAATTTATGCTCTAGAGAAGCTGTATGGAGGGATAATTGGATATACGGAAATAATAATGGGATACAGAACCTTTCACTGTTAGGACATTGGTACAAAATTGGTCCAGGTCAGCAGAAACTGAAAGATGTTATCATGCAACTAGTGCTCTGTAGCCTGCATGAAATGAGTTTGTATTCTCAGTCCAACTCCTAGAGGTCATTTATATACATCACCCTCTTTGGAAGCTTCAGGAGAGAGGCCAAGAACTGAACTGGAAATCAGCAGTGGATTGGCTAACCACTACAGGCAGGTTCATATAAAATAAAAATAAATGAAAATATAAAAGAAATACAGCTCTAGCTTCTTCAATAGTGCCAGAAGATCACCCAACTCTGTTAGGCTAGCTGGTAAATTTATTTTATCTCCATCACTGTCACTTTCAAAATACATATCTGCAATTGTCTAAGTGTCATTCAACTTTGTGCACTAACCTCCAACTTGGAAATACTTTCTTTGTTATGCAGCAACATCCAAAACACACTGCCCTTGTGCCAGGATTTTCATCATCTCATTTTTCATAATCCACACTACATATCTGTGAAACTACTTCTACTCAGGTAGGGGCGCCAATTGCAACATCAATCTATGTCTGACAATTGATACAATGGCTAGAATTTGATTTTGTTTGCTGGGTATATATGTTTGTTTTGGAATGAGAATTCTGTTAGTTTCCTGAATGACTTGAATAATTTTAAGGTACTCTTTAAAGGCCCAGGTTTGACACAATTAAACTCCATCCAAGGAGACCTTCATTTCAGCTCTTTAGACATGACTCTCCAATAACCTGCATAGTTCTTCAAAATCCTAAATATTTTTAAAATATGTGATGCTCTTTGGCTAGTTTGTCAGCATAAGAAATAGTTCTCAAACTGGAACTTTAAGCTGCCCCTGCATCTATTCTAAAGGGATCCTTACAAAAAATGCATGATTTTTTTTTTCACTTTAAAGCCCCCATTTGCCTTTTTTCCTCATTTGACACTTCATTTTCCCTTTCAGACTCAATAGGGTGTGTATGTTTGTGTGTATTGGAAATGGATGAGGAGTTAAAAAAATGAATACAGTATTTATGGGCTACCCTCAGAAAGGTCCTTTTACAATGTGTTAGCGCATAAGCTATTTTAGAAGCTAATGTAAAGAGAATGCAAAGCTAAACAATGCAAAATGTTTATAATGTAAGAAATTGTGCTTACAGCTCACTGAGCACATCATCTTTAAAGTTAGGCTGAAATCAGGGTCTCCAGTTTGCTAGATTTCTTTTTTAATTTGGTTTCAGTCTTAATCAGATAAGGACCTAATGATGTCAAGTTCACTGTGCAGCTGCAGGGGGCTCTCAGACTGCCCTACCTGGGGAAGACCTGCCAGACAATCTTTAATGGTAATACTTTTGTTCCACTTCACTCCTTCTCAACCCCTTGAGAAAGGGCAAAAATAGAGGGGGAAAAAGAAGATATAGTACAGTTCCAAGGTACTAGGTAGCATTCCTTTACCTAGTTAGGGAACCCTTATATTGGCCTCTTGGGCTAGGGAGAGACATTACACATAAACTGTTTTAGTGATCAGAAACGTCTTTAAACATGTAATAGAACATAAGTTTAGTGTGCATAAACTAGTTTCAAAATGGCTGAAATGGGTTTA
Organism: Alligator sinensis; assembly: GCF_000455745.1. NCBI lineage: Eukaryota > Metazoa > Chordata > Crocodylia > Alligatoridae > Alligator > Alligator sinensis. The sequence continues at coordinate 307,903 of NW_005842660.1, read as the reverse complement.
ACATAAGCCTGGTTGAATGTAGTTTCAGACTTAACTGATTTGTGTCAAATTGGTTTATGCAATGTCTGTCCCAGACCCCTTCCTAATTTAAGTTAAACCAGACTCCACCAGTATCCCAGCATGCTCTCTGGGTTGCGTGGGGCTCTCTGCTCCACAACACAGCTGGCCCTGCCCCCCTTGCTCCCTGGCTAGAGCTCCAGTAGAGACTGTAGAAACAGCAGGGTCTGCCTGGCTTCCCCCTGCCCAACCCCCCTCACCCTCACTGCTCAAACAGGAAATCCCCACCTCCCATCTCCCACAGCATGGACCCCAGCCCCATGGACCCTGGGCATGTGGTATGCTAGCTAATGCTGAGAGGTGTCTGTGTATGTGTCTCCAATTTCACTGGGACAGGCAGACAGAACAGTGTCCACTTAGAGCTTTTTGGAGCTAATCAACAGGTCAGCTGGTAAGGTCTCTCCTTCCTTCCTTGGAAAAAGCTGTTTAAGAAGAGTTGGAACTAATGAGAGGCTATTGTTTTGCTGATGGGATGATAAACACTGTTATCAGCCCTCTGCTAGTTTGCTCACCTGTCAGTTTGCTGCAGACAGTATAAAGAAGCAGGGAGGGAGATTGAAAAGCTCCATATCATCAGCAGATGCATGCATTGCATACACATACCCTTGCCTCAGAGTGCTAGTTGGGGGCTGGGAGCTGGCAAAACTCCCACCCCTTAGGCAGCGAGCTGGGAAAAGCCTGAGATACTGCAAGCAGACCTCCCTAATCAGAGAGTCCTGCCGGGGCCTGGCCACAACCCCCTCAGCTCAGCACTGCTGAAGGGAAGGGAGGGCTGCTCTAGCACCCACCGGTTTCTAGCTTGAGCCACTGCAGGTATGTGCCTGCATTTCTTCAGTCCAGAGGGGATGTCTGTGTGATTACAAACTGGTTCAGCCTAGCCAGGTTAGATTAACCTGCAAAGATTGAATCAATTCAAGCTTTTTGAATGTCTGTCCCTAGCCTTGGGGCACACCTACACTGCTTCCATGGTGCTCTTGGGAGAGTGCTCTGTCTCTGGCCTGCTTAAGAGCAGTACTGTAGGGTGTTCCTGGGGGGGGGGGCTTCACTGCCTTATTTCTAGATTTTGGTACATGCAGAGTGAGGTCGTGTGGGTGGGATGTCCTTCTCAGAAGTTTTCACATAAGTGCTGTGAAAGCAGTGCAGGCATATTTCCCTGTCTCCTATCGCAGAAGATACCAGCACCTAACTGAGCACAGGCCTGTGTACAGAGAGAACAGAATTAAACACATATGTACACACACACATATACATGCACATGGACACAAATATATATTATTAAGTCCCGTTTGTTTGTCTATACTTAGTAAGCACAGCTGTTTTGGACTCAGTCGTGCTCATAGGGCTTCCTTATATTCTTAATGTTGTTGAATACAGCTGCATTATCATGGTCAACACCTGAATGTCAAGGTTATTATGCAGCTTTACCATGTGGAATACGTGCAGACCAAGACTTGTCAACACTACTATCACAGCTTCTAAAGGCAGCTGATGTACTGGACTTGGTGCAGTGGAAAATAGCTAGTGGCACTTCAGAGAGGACAACCTTTTGGCATCCTTCTTCATCAGCTTTTCATGCAGGGGCTGAAAGAAGAGCTCAGGGAAACCCCATTCTCCAGGAAGAGCAAAGCTACACTTACCAGTAAGCACCAGCCAGCCAACACAGAACAAGGAGGAACTGTGGGGAATCAAAGGAGAATGTAAATGAAGAGGTCAGTGAGTCCTTCCTTATTTGAACTGTCTAGTATAGTCTCCCACACTGCAGAAGGATTTTAAATCCACACATTGTCACTCTGCCAGTCTGTCTGTCTTTCTCACAATGCACACATACCCTTGAGTCCCACGGCCTGCCAGGTAATACTGAAAATGACTGGAAGCTGCTAGTAACACAGGCCCATTTGTCATTTGTTATAGAGACATAACTGGTAAGATTTGAACACTGGGCACAAACCCTATTAGCCCTCCCCACCACCCCCACACATGCTGCCCCTCCCCCAGCATGGAAGATACCACTGCTGCAGCAGGTAGCATTACCAAACCCCACCAATAACAAGACATCACAAAACTAAATTTGGTGACACTTCCCCCTACCATGGTGCTGCCCTGACCCCCAGCTCTTTCCTGAGTGTTGCCACCACTCCTGTTGCTGGCACCCCCTTTAACTACTTGCCTGGGGCTCATGCCTGGTTGCACATTTCTAGTTATGCTGCTTGGTTTTCTTTGTCATTTCAGGGTCTCCTTTCTAAATAGGCCAAACTTCTACACAGGTTCCTCTAGAGCCCTACACTCAGCCTGTGCTGCATAGCTGGTGTGAAGTGGATTTACAAAACTGTACTTGCCTAATTCTTGGCCAGTACAAACCATTCATGGTATGGTTAGGGACAAGGCAAAGATCTGAGAGAGCAGTTCTTGGTTACAGTAAAGATGAAGGGAAGGAAGGAGCATAGTGATATGGGAAGAGGGTACTAGGGAGTATGTTAGAAAAACACAAAAGTGCCTACATGTGTCCTGCATGGCAAGAGAGCACATGTAAGTGAGCAAGCAGCAATCTAGGTGAGTTTAAACCGCTCATCTGACTAGAATATTATTTAAGAACAATTTGAACTAACCTAGGGAATAGGACAACATTTTTGATAGCTGACCAAGCATGCAGTGTACACTGAGAATTACAGGATGGTGTTAGTCTTCCTTACATATGCTTATGGCATGATCCTTCAATAGATTTTAGTTTAAATCGGGTTTAGTTGTGGTTGTTTACTTACAAAGTGTTTATAGTTCATTTTTTTCTGAGAACACTGTTTGAAGTAAAAAGATAGTACTGAGACCCTTCTGCTCTGAGAGCTGTTTTAGCAGCTATGTTTTACCTGCCAAGAATGTTCCTATAGAGTATAAGCACACTGTTACCTTTCTGGATGTTGTCCCATAGAGCCTCTGGGCCTTTGGCCATTACCTCACATTGTACTCAACTGTATTTTAATCCTGCTTCTTATCTCACCAGTAAGATGTCTGAGCTCCTTTGTAAAGTTCCTTGAGATCTACTGAAGACAAACATGATGTAAGAAGGAAGTGCTATTATCATTAATAAACTTAGTGAAGCTTTGTTAATGAACACACACACAACATTTACACTAGTTTAAATGCAGTTTCAAGCTGAAGCATACAAACATACTAGTCTGTTAAGAAGGTTTAAAGCTTCCTGGAATGATTCAAAAGTGTACCTGGAAAATCAAGTACTCTCTTGACTCGGTTCACTGTGAACCAGGTCAATGTTATATGGGGATATCAAGCATTTTGTGATATGAGTTTTGCTGTTTCTCCAGGCATCCCACACCACATCATTCCTTTCCCCCTCCCCTAATTAGTTTAACTGGCCACTCTAGTACACAGCCAGAATTCTACTGCCCCTTTTTTCCTTTTGTTTGAATGTTTTATCAATGATCTTCCTTGCACTGCTTGTTCAATAAAATCTATTTTTCTACAGCCATCTGTGTCCTCTCTTGTACTCAACCATGGCCCCTCATTATGCCCCATTCTCTCCCTGCCCACCCCCTTCCCCCTCCTCCCTGCAAGGCCTTAGAAACCTGGAAACATAGGTCCAAACACATCCGCTTCTCCTGAGCACTCCTAGTCAGGCAAGTACACTGCAGATTCAGTCAAATGTGGGATACTGAACTTTATTGAACTCATGTTTAGGAAAGGAAATCAGAAAAGTGAAAATGCCCCTGTCTACAGGTCATTTGCTACCTGGGATCCCCAAGGCATGGGTGCAAGCACCCCCCACACTTACCCACTGTGAGGTAGACTGGGATCAGTGGTCACTACCACCCCCAAATGTCAGAGTCACAGCACTTCAACATCTAAAAGGTAACTGTTCTACCTGGATGCCAGGGCACTGTATGTGTGGACATCCCTGATCCACAAAAACTGTGAACCAGTTTCCAGTGAATGACATTTTGTAATGGTTCAATTGTTAGGTGTGTTCACACCTTTGCTTTCTCTTATGCCATCTTTAAAACCTTATTTGCTACCAGCATTTACAGGGGATGCAAAATAAGTGAATAATATTGTTGACTATCAGTTATTTTAATATGAATAAAAGTTTGAAAGACCAATTCAGCCCAGATAAATTAATTAATCAGTTAAGACTGTAAGTGCCTATAACTAATCAATAGCATAAAGTATACCACTTCTTGGTCTATTCCTGTGTTGCAACAATTCAAAGCAACACAGCTTCATATATGACTTCATGCAACCATTTCAATTATTAGCTTGTTCACAGCATATAGAATCAATGAAATTCTCACATGGATATGGGCTGATCCCAAAAGAAGTATACCAAAAATACCATAGTGCCAAGCACTCAAACCATTCTTATTGACAAACTTAAAAGAGGAAATATAAAAACTGGACAAGACATACTACTCATAGTTCAAAACAAATGAAAATCCCTTACTAAAGAATTCTCTAAAAGAGCTGACTAGATTAAAGAGCCTACAAAATGTAGATAGGTTTAGCTTGACATAAATAACAAACCTCATGGGAGTTTGCTTAAGTATTTAACCTAATGTGGTTAAGGTCTTATCCTAGTAATCAAGTAAGATAAACCAGATAGCTAAGAATTGCATATTCCAACAGTACTAAGAAAACTTAGTATTTCTAAGGTTCTTAAAGTATATCCTGGTCATATGCTGGTGTAAATAGATATAAATAGAGGTATAGGCTGAGTTACTCCAGGACAGATGTGCCTAATGAACTATAATCATACAACCACTCGTTGGGGCATGAAATATCATTACTTCCCTGAATAGTAACATCCTCCCAGCGTGTGAGACACTGACAGCCCCAAAGGAGGTACAGTTCATGCTCTGGCCTCTCAAAAAAGGCGAGTTACAGTAATTGACTATGGGAGGGTAAGTACTCCAGTGGGAGACTTTCAAAAGCACAAAAAATAAACAATGAGATCTGGGTGCTAACTACCTTTCATGCCTTTAATCAGCCTATCTTGATCTATTTCAATTCAATCCTGCATTAAAGGCCCATCAGACATGAGGAGACAGGACTAGGGAGGAGATTTAAAGCAGTGCCTTTTTCAGCATTGTTAGATAGTAGGGCTGTGAAACAGCACCATTTCATTTCAACTTCCATTTCACCATTTTGAAGGGATAGTGTTTTGTTTAGTCATTTTGTTTCATTTTGAAGCATTGTTCTGTTTCGTTTCGTCAAAAATGTGTCATTGTTTTGACATTTTGCCCATAGACTATAATGGGGAATCATGAAAATGCCTAAACCTTTCTCATTTCTTGCCTGATTCAAATGAAAATTGCAGGGATGGTAGCCCCTTTTGAAAGAATGAAGCCTGCCAAGTTTCAAGGAGATAGGTGCAGAGGTTTCTGGGAAACGATACCTTAAACATTTGAAAGGAGAACTTTCACTTGCTGAAAGCGGCAGTCTTCTGTCATCCCATGCACAGATCTCAGGGCCTGCACCCCTGGGAGGCTGTACTGGACTTCGTCAGCTAGTCCGGGCAAAGTTATCTAAGGCAGTCCCATCTGGGTCGCCAAAAACTGTTGAGCCCCAGCTCAAGTCTGGGATCGTGCCCGGTATGCAAAAGCCAATAAAGATACCAGGGGTGAAAGTATAAAGATTTATTGCTAGCAATACAAGGTGCAAGCGGAATAATTTCACGTAACAAGCACACAGAGTCTTAATTATGAGCATCTTTTATACAGGAGTATTGGACCTTCATAAGCATTCTTGTTTGCTAATTGGTTATAAGGGAGTGACGCAAGGAGTTCTTTACTGAGCATGTCTCTATACCTGTGTTTTAGCTATGTATCTCATTTCCATACATGTATGTTTCATTAGCATACTTTCTCCCCACCTAGGGGTGTGAATCTTAATATTTAAATCAGCTCTTTGCCCTACTCCACTAATTCTGTTTTTGTTTTCAAGTCTCCTTTATCTAAGACTGTCTTCTCCTTATCATTGCAATTGAGCATTAGTTACAGAACAGAGACTTTTGCTTGGGCTATGTGTAGTGGTTTCTAGGTCAAACCTAACATTTTCCCCCTCTGGAGCATTTTTAATTATTTTTATTATAATTGCTCCACTCAATTTGTTTCAACACAAACCTAGTATTCTCAGCTTTCTTCGTTTGTAAAATCATTTGATTCACCTTAGGTCTGAAGATAGATAAGACGACAGGTGAACATTGTATACATAGGATATTTGATTGGTCTTGTTACAAAGGATTCTTCTACCTTGGTTCAATTTGAAGCAATTATTAGTACAATTAACTATTAGGAAACATTCAGAAGCATTAGCTGTTGCCTGAACCCGTACGGAAAACATGTCTCTATTCTTCTCTTTTACAATAGTCCCCCACTTATATATATTCTGATATGTACTTTTCTTCTCTACATTCTTCAGCATAGTATAATTTTGTAAAATTTTTAAAGGGGTTGGTACTGCGATTAAGCATGAGGTAAAAACCAGGTGAGCATTGATCCCTCCCGCTAAGCAGAAGTCCGTTCTATTTAAAATTTCCCGGGCCAGATAAATCCAGACATTTTCCTGAGGGTCAAATTTTTGTTGTAAAAGGGTTTCCCCTCCTATAAGTAGGAGTGGACAGATCAGGGTGCCCCACAATAAAACCTTGAACAATTTCATAATAAGGCTTATAAAACTTAATCAAAGATTGTCAAATTATTCAAAGTTCCTTTCTTTTGAATAGGAATTTCAAGTCTCTTATTGGCTCCACCTTCCACTGTTCTCTGTCTCCGGTCCCGGAGTCTGCAGGGATTCCTTCTTGTTCTGGTCCAGCCACCGGCTTTAGGCGACTGGAATGTATCCAAGTCTTGATTCCTTCGAGCTTTGCGGCCGTCGGGGTCGTTAGAAGTACCCTATATGGGCCTTTCCATCTGGCTCGAAGTGGTTCCTCGTTCCAATCTTTCACAAGGACGTAACTCCCAGGTAATAATCGATTTCCCAGGGCAGGATACTGGTCCTGTGTCTGCAGCACGTCCCGTACCTGCTGATGGATGGAAGACAAAACAGAAACCAAGGACCATACATATTCTCTAATCATTCCCTCTCCTAAAACATGTAACTGTTGTTCAGTACCCATGGGCAGACTCAGAGGGTAAGGCTTACCATACATTATTTCAAACGGGCTTAATCCCAATTTAGAATGTGGTGCGACCCTTACTCGTAACAGGGCCAAGGGTAGGGCCTCTGGCCATTTGAGTCGAGCTTCTTGGCAAATCTTTGCAAGGTGTCTTTTTAAGGTCTGATTCATACGTTCCACCTTTCCACTGGACTGAGGTCTCCAAGGGGTGTGTAAATGCCAGCTGATTCCCAGGAACTCAGAAACCTTCTGAGTAATTTGTGCAATGAAATGTGGGCCATTGTCTGACCCTATTCCTTTTGGAAGTCCGAGGCGAGGTATGATTTCTCGTAGGAGTGTCTTGACTACCTCCCGGGCCTGGGCAGTCCGACATGGGAAGCACTCAACCCAATTAGAGAAAGTGTCCACAAAGACAAGGAGATATTTTATCTCTTGTTGCCGGGGCAACTCAGTAAAATCCACCTGCTATTCTTCTCCTGGCCCATTGCCTATTCTCTGATGTCCTGAAGTTTTTCTTCTCCCTCCTTATGGGTTATTTCTCTGGCAGACCTCACATGTCTCTGATACCTCCTTGGCAGCCTCTCTTAATCCCACTCTAGTTACATAGTAACTGATCCATCTTACCAGGGCCCTGGGTCCGTAGTGGGTACCATGATGAGTGCTCTTTACTACCACATGAACCCAGGCAGCTGGGATGATAATGCGGCCATCCCTTGCTACCAGCCACCCGTGCTCCCCCTTCTTTGCTTGAAACTCTTTTATCAATTGTTTGTCTCTCAGATTTGGCCTTGAAGAATAAACAGCTTCCAATGTTTGCAGGCAGTCATGTACAAGATCTGGTGTGTCAGCCATAGATGGCAGCAGTGTTGCTGGATTTACAGTGCGAAAAATGGCCAATTTTTTT
>NW_005842660.1:289305-297957 GCF_000455745.1 Alligator sinensis | reverse complement strand
AAGCAGGAAGAGCAGATGCCAGCAAGGAATCCGATGTATCAGGAGGAGGAGGAGGAAGAGGAAGAGAATATGGTAAAGGCAGCAGAGGGGGAAGAGCCTCCGGCTCCGGACAGTCCAGGACAGGATTTATTAGCTACCAAAGTCATCTCACAGACCCCAACTCCCTCCCCCAGTCCACATTCCTCCAAAACCTTTCTATTTCTACAAAGAGACATAAACGCTTGCGCATACATCAATTCCTCCCATTTACCATTCTGCCGGCAGAACAAAATCAATTGTAAGATAGTATTATAATTAACACTTCCCTCCGGAGGCCAATGTTCTTGATCATCTAGCTGATAGCGTGGCCACGCAGTTTCACAGAAGAATTTAGCTTTCTTCCTAGTCATAGGATCTCCACCAAACTCTGCCCAATGTCCCAATGCACAAGAGAGGGGGGTACATTTCCTAACCTTACTGTTAATAGTACCCATCTCAGGGCTGCCTTCCCGGTCCTGACCGTCCGACTTACCTGGGATCCAGGGATCTGTTCTTAGTCCTCGTCCTCACAGGGGAAAAATCACTGGTCTTGGACTCGGGCCAGACAGAATACTTACAGAGATAATCCCAGGCAGGCGTGCTGACGGTAGGCCTTATGCCCTTTCTACCCTCTCACCCAGGTGCCTGTTACTGATACTTTCACTCTATGGCTTTGCACCGTTAGGCTACTGCCGCCTCAGCAATCCAGCTCCCCCTGAAACAAAAGTCTCACCGGGAAAAGAGATCCCGGGGCGCGCCTGACATTTGATAAGGAAGAGCTGTGTCTGGTCGTCAGCTAGTCCGGGCAAAGTTATCTAAGGCAGTCCCATCTGGGTCGCCAAAAACTGTTGAGCCCCAGCTCAAGTCTGGGATCGTGCCCGGTATGCAAAAGCCAATAAAGATACCAGGGGTGAAAGTATAAAGATTTATTGCTAGCAATACAAGGTGCAAGCGGAATAATTTCACGTAACAAGCACACAGAGTCTTAATTATGAGCATCTTTTATACAGGAGTATTGGACCTTCATAAGCATTCTTGTTTGCTAATTGGTTATAAGGGAGTGACGCAAGGAGTTCTTTACTGAGCATGTCTCTATACCTGTGTTTTAGCTATGTATCTCATTTCCATACATGTATGTTTCATTAGCATACTTTCTCCCCACCTAGGGGTGTGAATCTTAATATTTAAATCAGCTCTTTGCCCTACTCCACTAATTCTATTTTTGTTTTCAAGTCTCCTTTATCTAAGACTGTCTTCTCCTTATCATTGCAATTGAGCATTAGTTACAGAACAGAGACTTTTGCTTGGGCTATGTGTAGTGGTTTCTAGGTCAAACCTAACACTGGGACCGGCACTGGGTGCAGCCTGCATCCAGCACCGGAAAGATTGCTGCTTCCACTGGCCCCAGTGAGCAGCGGCAGCCTCCTGTCACCCCATGTGCAGATCCAGAGGCCCACACCCCCAGAAGGGCTGCAGGGTTGTGCCAGACTCCTTCTGGGGGTGTGGGCCCCCAGATCTGTGTGTGGGATGACAGGAGGCTGCCGCTGCTGCCTGGGGCCAGCAGTAGCAGCAATCTTCCCAGCACTGAGTGCGGGCTGCACCCAGCACCAGTCCCACGTGGCAGCAGCAGCCTCCTGTTATCCTGCATGCAGATCAAGGGGGCCCACACCTCTGGGAGGGCTGCAGGGCTGTGTCGGACTCCTCTCAGGGGTGCAGTCCCCTGGATCTGTGCGCAAGATGACAGGAAGCTGCCGGCTGGGACCAGTGCTGGGCGCATCCAATGCTGAGTGCCAAGAAGACTGCTGCCGCTGGCCTCTGCTGGCAGCAGCAGCATGCTGTCATCTTGCGCGCTGATCCAGGGGCCCATAGCTAGCAGGAGGGCTGCAAGGTTGTGCCAGACTTCTCCTGGGGGGCACAGGCCCCAGAGCTGTGCGCAGGATGACAGCAGGCTGCCGTTGCCAGCTAAGACTGGCGCTGAAGCCAAACAAGCTCAGCTTCAAAACATTTTGAAACTTTAAAAATGTTTTGAGTGCCCTCATTTTCTTTTGAGCTGTTTCAAAGCCTTTTGTTTCATTTCAACTTCTCTGTTTCAAGCTTGAAATGCATTGAAACAGCTTTGAAATGAAACACCCAGAAAAATTTCTCGCAGCCCTATTTCATGATTTCGTCAGGTTCCAAACTGACTGGATAAGGTGAAGGCATAAGCCACATGAAGAACATAAGCCACATGAAGAACAAGCCCTCAGATGAGACAAGGGTCCCATTAATGTTCATCAGGTCTGCAGGAGCCACTGCTACAGTTTTAGTCCTCTTATTTAATTTAAACAATGATTCCCCTTTGCAACTTGTGCAGTGTTCACTGTCCTTATAGCCCCTGTAGACTTGCTGAAACCTGTAGAGATTGCCCTGACTTAGCTGGGCTATCTCCAGATAATTTAGCTGACTAAACTGCAGATCCAACCAGCAACCAATGTGAATCATACTGAATTTCTCAGGTCTTTTAATAAAAAAGGGGTAGGAGCATATCCAGATAAAAATGGAAGATAAATAGATAAAGAATGTGAAAATATGAATACAACTGAAGTGGCAATAAGATATGTTTTCCAGCTAGTTTGGCAAATGCTGAAATTGCTTGCACTACCTATTTGTAAAAGTATGAAACTGAAAATGACTCTTACTAATTGCCGTAAGGCCACGTTGGTTAATGATAGGAGGAAATAGCTAAATAGCTGCTTTTCAGCTGATTATCTGAATGATTCCATCAAAAATGAATAGGTAATATAACATGGTGCTTCTTTATTTCTGATAAGTTTTAGATGGATGGGTGAACTTTGCTATAAGTCACTCTGACATGTAGAGCACAGGAGAAGGGTGAGGTTTTCTTCGTGACAAAAATGTAATTAAACAACTGCATGAAGTAGATCTATGTTGACATAAAGGTTAATACTGTTAAGGACTACTGTGAAATAATCTGGGGCCTTAAATTCTGGCTTCACAGCCTTCCTTGTTTTATACCCATTTACCTATTTTGTCCCATTCTACAACTCTAGAATGAATTCTGTAGCACAATTAATGTTGTTGCCAATTCTCATGTGTTTTATCACTAGTCAAGACCTGGGCATATGAATTTCACTCCAAGACAGAAGCCGTACTTCTAATGCTCACTACTTTTAATGCTGCTGCTCTAAGTGTCCTCACATCTAAGTCCCTTTATGATGGCAATGGACAAGGTTTGTGGAAGAATTGTGTCTGAAATCCCATCTCTGTCCTGGACTCAGGCACCCTCTCATAGCCTTGAGTTAGGTGCTTGGGTCACAATGTGAACTCCCACTTAGATCATGGCAGCAGGTGATAGGTGCACTCTTTATTTCTAAAATTATGTTGGTGATACCTGCTGTATTAGATTGTGTTGCCTTTCCTGGTGCCAGGCATAGTATTTGCACATAGTATTTGTAAGTTTCACTCTGTATAGGGCACAAGGTCAGTTTGCCCCTGAAATTCCTGTCAAGCCAACAAAAAAGACTATAAATAATAGGATTATAGGAAAGCAGGACAGGAAGGAACCTCAGAAAATCATTTAGTGCTTTGACCTTGCCTCATGTACGGTCACCCCTTACTAAACCATCCCAGCCAGATGCTTGTCTAACCTGTTCTTAAAGACCTGCAAGTATGAAGATTCTATCTACAACCTGTTTGGGTAGCTATTCCAATGCTTAACCACCCTCAGAGTGAGAAAAATTTTCCTAACATCCAATCTAAATTTCACTTGCTGTAATTTGGGAAGCAAGAACAAGCTTTGGTGAGCAAAAGCTCACTTTATCAGATGTTATAGCATCTGATCAGCTATAACATTTGACGTAGTGAGTTCTTGTTCACAAGAAATTATGCACTTCTGATTCAGTTAGTCGGTATGATGTTCCCTACCCGAACTTCTCCCTGACTTCAGTGTAACCTGGTTAACTACTTCTCTGCTAATTTATAACCACTGTTTAGGTATTTGAAGATTGTTATCAAATCCCAGGTCTTTTGGCTTCTCTGTATATGTCATGTTTATTTCCCAAACCCCTAATCATTTTTGGTGCTCTCTGCTAGGGTCTTTCTAATTTGTCCCATTTTCCTTGAAGTGGGGTGCATAAAATTGGACAGTCTAATACAGGCGAGGCCTTGCCAGTGCCACAGCAGAGCAGAAGATTCATTTTCCAGAAATAAGCAGTATGTAGACTTGTATTGACCCGATGTGCAACTGCCAATTTTACCTAGAAAGATTAAAAACAAGTTGTAGATAACTCATATGGCATAAGAGGTTACACAAATGCCACAGAGATAGCATCATATAGCTAGGTTTCTGTTTGTCCTATTTGTAACCCCTCTTCACTTTGTAAATATTTGTGGAAAGCTATAATGTTTGTATTGGATGACATTTCTTAGATCAAGAAACAAGATTAATGGATTCAGCTGCAAAGCTTTGGTTATGAGTGCCTATAGCTATTACTGAAATGTGTTCACAGAGTTATAGGTTGCAGGTAGGAAAAGATAATGGAGGAGGTCAGAAGGAAGAGAAGGTAATAAACAGGAAGGAAGACATACAGAGAGCAGAAGACAAGCAATTGCTAGAGGGACAGGGGAAACTCAGAAGAATCAGGAAATTAAGGTCATGTGAGTCAATCAGATTAGTAATAGTAGCAGCAGCAGCAGCAGCAGTGGTGGTGTTGATTAGAAAGGGCCAGGGATTTTCAAAGGAAATCTTAGGAGACAATATGTTTGAAATATTAAATAGATGTAAAGACTGAAACCCAAAGCTGGGAAACAGTCAGTTTTGGAAAATAAATATTTTGTGCATTAAAATTTTTTTTCCAAAAATTTATAGCTCCAGGACTTGATTTTTTAAATGTTTGTTCTCTCTATTAAATTAAGTTGAATACACATGAATAGTTCTTGCCAAAAAGATCATTGTTTCATTAACCAGTCCTAATTACAACTAGATCCCCTGATTCTTCTTTTAAGACTAGTTCATATCTGTGTGTAAACATGGGCACCAAGCCCTGACAGGGTTCACTGCGTATTTCTATAATACAAAAAACAATAAAATATATCTTCAGTTGGCATTTAATGAGGTAATTCCAGAGAAGTAGCTCCAGATACATGTTAACTTGGGTCAGCACTATGCTAATTAGGTAAGGCAGCAAGCATATAGAGAAATAAAACATTCACTCCAGTGTGCCACAGAGGGTAGCTACAGTGAATTAAGCCACGTTTAATACAAAACAATTGTCTGCATCAAGAAACAGAGAAGATGAAAGAGGCCCTGCCAAGAAGAGATCATGAGAGTTGGAGGAGTGAAATAGATTTGTCACAGAATGCAAGGATGCTAAGGATAACATTGAGGAAGAAGTAGTTTTGTGCCAATACCTACAGTGAAGGAGAAAATACTAAATCTATTTCACAGTCTTTTTCATCCAAATTGTAACATGCTGTCATCTTAGCCTTGAGACTTGGGCTACAAACATTACATTTGTCCCAAGATAAACCATAAAAAGGTCCATGGGATAAGGAGGAGTAACAGTTTATCCCAGGAAATTGCAAAATACCTCTGAATTGTTGTCTTGGGATTGCATCATTGCATAGATGGCAGAAAAGCAGCAGTGCATTCAGCCACTTGCTAAGGCCTGATTAGAAGGGTGATGTCCAACATGCCAGTCCTGGGATAGTTCTGTTCTAGGATAAACAATGCACAGTTTGTCTGTTTCTAAGCTAAGTCAACAAAATAAATCAGGAGGAAGAGGACCCACCCACCTTTTGCATTAACAGTTTTTCAGGTTCTTGAGCAGGGTGAAATAGGATTATAATGAGGGGTTTATTACACTTTACTCTGCAAGCTGCACACATGTTGATGAGCTGAGTGCTAGCTTGGAGTTTGGAGCAGTTACACTTTCAATTTGAGCAGCACATCTTGGGGGAGTAGTCACACCTTAATGGAACAGGAGCTGGGTAACATGCATTTAAAGCATTTAAACACTTTAGGGTGTTAATGTGAAGATAATCCAGGGGTTAATAGCTCCAGGAGCTACCCAAAATTACTGAGTAACAAGGCTCTTTGGCACCTAATACAAAAATAGGATGTGGACCAATACATGCATCAGTAGGTCAGCTAGAGACCAGGAATAGAAGGACAGTTTGACATCACCAACACCCGTCTCTCCCTCTCCCCCTTCCCCACCTGCATGCACAAAAGGGAGAGGTGGTGATTTTTTATTTTGTTACAAAGCTAAAACAGGGAGAAAATTGTGCTTCCCAACTTCCTGCATATCCCTTCTTTTTAAGCTCAGGTATTCTCTGTCAGCTTCTTGAAACCTATGTACACATAGGCTCACAGCCTTGTAGAAAAGCAGGATTAGAAGGGACCTCAGGAGGTCATTTAGTCCAACCCCCTGTTCAAGGTAGGATCATCCCTTTCTAAACTTCCCTATACATGTGCTTGCCTAACCCAGTGGTGCTCAACAGGGACAGATAATTTACTCAGACTATGAGGCCAGGGACAGAAGTTACACATAAACCAGTTTAAGTGATCAGAAACTGGTTTAAGCCTGTAACAGAACAGAAGTTCAGTGCACTTAAAACAGTTTCAAAATGGCTGAAACTGGTTTAAGATAAACCTGGTTGAATATAGTTCCAGATGTAACTGATTTAAGTCAAACCCGTTTATGAAATTCCTGTCCCAGACCCCTTCCTGGTTCAAATTAAATCAGAGTCCCTCAGCATCCCAGCATTTTGCAGCCCTGGGCTGGGCTGTGCTATCTGCTGCAGAGAGCAGGACTGGCCCCACCCCTCTGCTCCCTAACTAGAGCAGTGAGGACTGGCTCACTGCCCACCCCACCTCCCAGACAAACCCCAGCTGGGGTCTGGTGCCAGGGAGGGGGGTTAAACTTCCTTTCCCCACAAGTACAGAGATGCCCTGCCCTGCCCTGCTTACTTAGTGCTGGCTGTGACTATGGACTACAAATCCCAGAAACACCTGGAATCAGGAAGAAGAAGTGATGAACAACCCTGTGGAGTCCCGCTGCTGTGATTGTGGACTGCAAATCCCAGAGACCTCAGGGGCAGCAGGAAGAGGAAGCGAATACACAACCCACGCTGGCTATGTTCTAGAGAGTCATGCTCTAGCACCCCTCAGTTTCTGGCTTGAGCCACTGCAGGCATGTGGCTGCATTTCCTGAATCAAAAGTGAATGTCTGTTCATTTGCTTATTCATTCAATCTTTGCAGCTTAGACTAACCTGCAAAGACTGAATCACTTCAGCCTTGGGCTTTTTGACTGTCTGTGCTTAGCCTAAAAGGGGTCTTACAGTAAAAAAAATAAAATAAATGTGTCCATGAGAAGCTTGTATAATTGATTTTGGTTTTTATCTGTGTGTCAAGAAGTAGACAAAGAATACCAGCTTTTCTTAACTATTTCAGAAATTTGGGCGCTTCTTCCTCCCACTCAAAGAAAGACAAAGAAGATTGCCAAAAAATTCTGAGTTCAAGTGGGGAGCCACCAACCAGAAAAAGTTGAGGAACACCAGTCTAAATGATTGCTTAACAAGGACTTCATTTCAGGACATGAATTTAAGCAAATTATGAATTTAAATCATTATACTTCATCCCTAGATAAAGCACTTAAGAATATGCATAATAATGAATCAGTGGGACTTGCTTAATCAGGGCCAGGTTAGGTGTCAATAAATGATGATTCTATTCCCTTCTTTTCTACTGGTATACTGACCTTAGGCAAGTTACTTAACCTCGGTGCCTCTCACTTACCAGGTATAGGAGCTGTATAGCATAGCACTGGCATACAAAAAACAATCACATGTCATGCGACTCCTTGCTTAATCCCAGCTCCTATACAAATTAGATGAATTTTTGTTGTCTCAATACAAAGATCAAAATAACACAGGCCTTTCTGAACTGTATTAGTGAAACTAAAAGATCAATAAAACAAGTAGAAAAAGTATAGAAAATAAATCTAAAATATGATTGTGCAGTGATAATTACAGATTTGGAAGCATGAACTTAATACAAATTATTCAAAAATTATATAAATCAATTTGTTGTTAGACTTAATCAAGGAGCTAACAATACAGCCAGCCTGTGGGGCCCTATCGTCCAGCCCACAGTGCTGCCTTTGGGTCTTGGACATGTCCCACATACTGCATGCAACACTGGCCCAGTCCCACACAGTACATGCAATCCACAGAGGCAGTCTGGTATACTCTGTATTAAGGCTGTGCGAAGCTTCAGTCCCTGATTTGATTTGACAGAGATTCGGCCTGATTCAGTGGTCAAATCTCCAAATCCAAATCGAATAGGAAAACCTTTTAATCTTTCCAAATCAAATAAGAACCCTCTAAATAGATTTGGAAAAATTCAGCGATTCAGACATAGACACAGCTTTAAATGTTTTTTCTACATACCTCTAGGTAGCAGGTGGCTAGTGAATGCTGCAATGCTGGGGTGCATGGAGTGTCCCACAAAAACACAGGGAGCTCCCCAGTGTGCTTGGCAGCAGACCTGGAAGTGGATCAGAAGCACTTCCGGTCCACTTCCAGGTCTGCTGGGGAACACGCTGGGGGGTCCCCTCACACCCCCCAGACTG
>NW_005842660.1:261456-289295 GCF_000455745.1 Alligator sinensis | reverse complement strand
GGGTGTGGGGGGGGGGGGGGGCACCTGGTGTCCCCCTGAGGCCAACTGCCAACCCAGGGAGGAATGGGGGGCTGCCCCCAGTGTGCTCCCCAGCAGACCTGGAAGTGGACTGAAAGTATGCCGCTGAGCAAGTGGAGGCTCCCCACCTTCCCCCCCCACACTCCTGTGGGACGTTCCGTCTGCGTCACCATAACAGCAATCATGAACCATGCTAGTACCTTGAGGTATGTAGAAAAAAACTTTTAAAGCAGTGCCTGTATCTGAATCGCTGATTCTCTGAATCAGCATCAAATCTTCAGATTTGGTTCGGCCAAATCAAATTGGGGACAGTGATCCAAATCAACTACTCGAATCACTGTTGCTGATTCAAGCCAAATCCGAATCAAATAGGGCCCATTTCGAACACCCCCTACTCTGTATCCAGCACCTGCACTAGACCAGCTCAACCTGCTGGCCTCAGCCCACAGGGCCAGTTTGGTATCTCAGGTCTAGATTTTGGTTCAAGTTACTAAAACTAGTAGCACATTCCTCCTTGATTCATCCCATAAAACTTTATGGGATTACCTGATAAGTAAGGATAAAGAAAAAATGTGAAGGCAGAGTTATTAATGGTATTAGAATATTGCCCTAACAGGCAATAATATGTCTAATTTTATTTTTCTGTGATAATGAAATTATCAGTATTGAAACAAAAAGTCACTTTAATACAAGAGCCATATTTTGCCACCTTGCCCTGTCTGCTACCTAACTACAGACTAACTACCCCTCTAAACTTTTATGATCAGTGCTAAAACACTAGTCAAGGTTAAGAACTCAAAGTTTAACCACTTTCATATTTTACTAATTTATCTAGTTACCATGATCAGTCTTATACACAGCCATTCAGCATAGATTTACACAAAAGTCTTTGTAATATCAATATGCCAAACCCACATTCCCTGTATGCACATTGAATTAAATTACTCTAACAGGGCCTGAACTAAATCTTATTAAAGTAAACTAAGGACTCCCACTGACTTCAAAGAACTTTATTATAGGCCCCAAAATGGTTTATTTTCAAAGACTTTGTATTTGATATCTGATAAGGGAGAAGAAGGAGAGGGCAGGCTAGAAGAACAGTATTGGCAAACCCTGCAGATCTCCTTCAAAGCGGTTATAGGCAGAGCTGGTTGAAGAGTGGATTTTTTAGTTCATAACCAAATTGGAAATGAAACAGAAATGTGGTTGACTTTTTATTAAACAAAAAACTGATAAGAATATGTGAGGGGGTGGGGCAGATCAAAGGAGGTGTTTTAGTTTCAGGTTATTCAAATGTTATTTTTAACCTCTTTTCCCGCTTGGGATTTAATTCAGTCTTTACACAAAAAAGCAACTTCTTGATAAGGTGAAAAATTAATTTTTAAAATGTCAAACAAAATGTTGCTACATTTTTTGAACTTTTTTTTTATTTGGAAGATACTGAAGCAAGATGTTGGCTATTTTTTTTTAAATCAGTATATTTTTCAACTAAAGCTGTTCATCAAGCTAACTAATGATTGTGAATCATTACAATCCCTTAAAAATCCGTGTGTGGTTTTTTGGCAAATTTATGATTCATGGAAAAAATTGCCCAGCTGCAGTTACATTTTTAAGGCTTTGATGGTCCAATATAGGAAACCACTCAAAGCTTTTATGTTATTTAATGAAAATGAAATGGTAAATTTTAAATATAATGAAGGTTTCTATACAAATGTTGGTTTAATTTGTAAATGTGTTTTTCTTTAATAAGAATGGCATCATTGACATAATGGCAACCAACTCTGTTCTCCCTCATTTGGAGAGTAGGGCCTGCATATATAACTCATTTTCCGTACCTGATCAAAGAAAACTAAGGGCATAAGGCACCAATAAATGGATACTATAATAGAAAGTGGAAAATTTTACTCCAGTGAAGTTAATGACAAACTTTTCATATATCTCAGCAGGTCAATATGTCATCCAGGATATCATACTGCTATGGAAATAACCCTTTAATAGGTATACAGGTTGTAGCTGTATTGGTCTACAGGCAAAAGGAATGAGAACTCATGGCAGACATGATATCTTTTAGTAGACTAACTAGATAGTTGCAAAAAATGTCTTTATTTTCAAGCTTTCAGGCACACACACCCTTCCTGAAGCACAGGAGAAAGCAAAGACTATAAAATTTCTCCTATGTGGAAATGAAAATTCATACTTCACAGGAGAGCTGTAGGTGTTCTAAGATCTCCTGGTTGGAATATTTAATTGTGTGCAAATTAGGCTCAGATAAAAGTTAGAACAGTAAATAGAAGAATTGGAAGTTTTTGCACAGTCCTGGAACTATGACATGATTGGAGTAACAGAGACTTGGTGGGTTAGCTCTCATAGCTGGAGCACTGTCATGGATGGATACAAACTGTTCAGGAAGGACCCGCAGGGGAGAAGAGGAGGAGGAGTTGCACTTTATGTAAAAGAGTCATATCATTGCTCAGAGCTTCAGTATGAAAATGGAAATAGGCCTTTGAGAGTCTCTGGGTTAGGGTCAGAGGGGAGAGCAACAAGAGTGATGTCATGGTGGGGGTCTGCTATGGACCACGAAAACAGGAAGAAGTGGTGGGTGAAGATGTCTTCAAACAGTTAACACAAGTTTCCCAATCACAGGCCCTGGTTCTCATGGGTGACTTCAATCACCCTGACATCTGCTGGGATGGTAATACAGCAGTGCACATGAGATCCAAGAAGTTTTTGGAGAGTGCTGGGGACAACTTCCTGGTGCAAGTGCTGGAGCAGCCAACTAGGGGCCATGCTCTTCTTGACCTGCTGAGCACAGAGAGTGAAGAATCGGTGGGGAATGTAGTAATGGATGGCAACTTGGGCAGCAGTGACCATGAGATGGGAGTGCAGGAACAAACCATCCCAATCCTCAGGAAGACTAGCAAGTATGGCAGAAGACCAGCGTGGCTTAGCAGGGAGCTCTTTAGTAAACCTAATCACAAAAAGGAAGCTTATAGGAAGTGTAAACTTGGACAAATAACTAGGGAAGAACATAAAAGCATTGCTCAGGTATGCAGGGATGAAGTCAGAAAGGCCAAAGTGCAATGGAAGTTGTAGCTAGCAAAGGATGTGAAGGGTAACAAAAAGGCTTTCTATAAGTATGTTGGTAGCAAGAGAGGAATCAGGGAAAGTGTGGGTCCCTTACTGAGTGAGGGAGGCAACCTTATGACAGAGGATGCAGAAAAGACTGAAGTGCTCAGTGCCTTTTTTGCCTCAATCTTCATAGACAAGGTCAACTCCCAGACTACTGCACTGGGCAGTACAGTTTGGTGGGGATGTGAGCAGCCCTCGGTGGTGAAAGAACAGTTTAGGGACTACCTAGAAAAGCTGTACATGTACAAGCCAATGGTGCTGGATGGAATGCACCTGAGGGTGCTGGAGCGTGCTCAGTGCCTTTTTTGCCTCAATCTTCATAGACAAGGTCAACTCCCAGACTACTGCACTGGGCAGTACAGTTTGGTGGGGATGTGAGCAGCCCTCGGTGGTGAAAGAACAGTTTAGGGACTACCTAGAAAAGCTGTACATGTACAAGCCAATGGTGCTGGATGGAATGCACCTGAGGGTGCTGGAGCAGTTGGCTGATGTGATTGCAGAACCATTGGCTATCATCTTTGAAAACTCATGGCAATCAGGAGAGGTCCCAGATGACTAGAAAAGGGCAAACATAGTGCCCATATTTAAGAAAAGGAAGAAGGGGGATCCAGGGAACTACAGACCAGTCAGCCTCACCTCAGTCCCTGTAAAAATCATGGATCAGATCCTCAAGGAATCCATTTCTAAGCACTGGGGGTGAAAAAGGTGATTAGGAACAGTTGGCATGGATTCACTGGGGCAAGTCATGCCTAACCAACCTGACTGCCTTCTATTATGAGATGACTGGCTCTGTGGATGGCAGGGAGACTGGCAGATATGGTGTACCTTGATTTTAGCTAGGCTTTTGATACGGTCTCCCACAACATTCTCCCGGGCAAGCTAAGGAAGTATGAGGTGAATGAATGGACTGTAAGTAGTGTAGAAAATTGGCTAGAGCATCAGTCTCAGGAAGTAGTAATCAGTGGCTCAATGTGTAGTTGGTATCAAGTGGAATGCCCCAGGGGTCAGCGCTGGGGCTGGTTTTGTTTAATGTCTTCATCAACGACCTGAATGATGGCATACAGTGCACCCTAAGTAAGTTTGCAGATGACACCAAGCTGCGGGGAGTAGTAGATATCTACTACTGGAGGGTAGGGCTAGGATTCAGAGTGACCTAGACAAATTGGAGAATTGGACTTAAAGGAATCTCATGAGGTTCAACAAGGACAAGTGCAAACTCCTGCACTTAAGATGGAACAATCCCATGCACCAGTACAAGCTTGGGGCTGACTGGCTGGGCAGCAGCTCTGCAGAAAAGGACCTAGAGGTTACAGTGGACAGTAACCTGAATATGAGCCAAAAGTGTGCCCTTATTGCCAAGAAGGCTAACAGCATACTGGGCTGCATTGGTAGGTGTGCTGCCACTAGGTCAAGGGAAGTGATTATTCTCCTCTATTCAGCACTGGTGAGGCCACATCTGGAGTACTGTGTTCAGTTTTGGGCCCCCCACTATGGAAAAGATGTGGACAAATTGGAGAGAGTGCAGCAAAGGGTGACAAAAATTGTAAGGGGTTTGGGGAACATGACTTATGAGAAAAGACTGAGGGAACTGGGCTTATTTAGTCCAGAGAAGAGGAGACTGAGAGGGGACTTAATAGCAGCCTTCAACTACCTGAAGGGTGGGTCAAAAAAGGATGGAACTAGACTGTTCTCAGTGGTGGCAAATGATAGAACAAGAAGCAAAGGTCTCAAGTTGCAGCAAGAGAAGGTTAGGTTAGATATTAAGAAGAATTTTTCACTAGGAGGGTAGTAAAACGCTGGAACAGGTTACCCAGAGGGGTGGTAAAAGCTCCATCCTTGAAGGTTTTCAAAACCTGGCTAAACAAAGCCTTGGCTGGGATGATCTAGTTGGGGCTGGTCCTGCTTTGAGCAGGGGGGGTGACTAGATGACCTCCTGAGGTCCCTTGCAACCCTAGCTTTCTATGATTCTAACCACCCTCTACTAATTAGTTAAAAGCAGCTATCTTGCAGCTCATTATACATGGGATGCTGACCACCAAACAGTAGGATGGCTAAAATGCATCAACCTCTTTCTTTAAAATGCATCTCCTTGTTTAAAATGCATCAACCTCTTTCTTTAAAATGCACCTCCTTGCCTGGCACCCATGGTAGAGTGGCTACACTATCATATAGAAATTATGTACATTTAATCAGATAGCAGAATACTCAAATAAATAACTAAGTTTGTTTCTAAGAGAAAAACAGGACACTAATATATTCAGATAACAAGTTAACCTACCATATACTGTCCCATATTATGTCTGCATTTCAAAGTATTATTTCTGCAATGCTATTGTTGAAATAAAGGCATGGTGTATCCTACTTGATATGAGACACAGACCCCTAGCATCATACATACCCCAGTCACAGAAGGGCCCGGAGTACAGTGGGAGAGGTGATGTTTTGGACTGGTTTGGTCAGAGCATATTGGCTTCTATAGCAAGCATGGGGACTGAAACCATCCGTTGACTGTGTCACATTCACTGATGTTCTTTCCCTTAAGGTTCTCTGGGTTATCCTACCACTTAGTATAGTATGTTTTCTTGTAATATTAACCCTTGCCTGTCCAAAAAGGAGACTTGGCAATTAAGTGGTTAGTGACATGGAACCAGGGGTACATGCCAAAAACCTTTGGGGCTCCCATTTGACAGGGGCTTTAGAGCATGCCAAGAGAAAAAAAAAAATTAAATTGCTGAAATGTGGGTCTGCCAGAAAGAGGCACTAGGGCAAGAGAATTAATCCCAAAGGAGCTGCAGTGTCACAGCTCTGGGAAAGCCAAGCAACAGCTAGAGATAGAGGATAATGCTCCATAAAGGCAGGACTGCATCTTGCATCATAGAGAGAAGAGAGATACCTAGCAAAGAACTCCCACAAGATTAGCCTTGAGATTTCTTATTCGGACGTTTCTGCGTATCCAGCCAGAACCTCCTAAACTTTTTCAGGGAGTAGCACCCCAGCAACCGGTAGGCTATTTCTTTTGAAGCATATGTGCTTTTGTTTATGCATACACAAATAAAAATCTTGATCTGTACAAATCAATGCATTCAGAACCAGCAGCAAGCCATTTTGCACATTTCTGCACACTGTCTGAGGTAAGAGGCATTCTATTTACTGACCCCAGAGAATTAAATATTTGAATGACCTGAGTGTGCAAAACTGAGCTCTTGATAATATAAAGGGCATGATCCAGTGGGAATCGTTCAATTAATCTCAATGGACTTTTGATCTGTACTTCAAATACCAGACTTAAAATAACAGACAAAGTTATTTCATGTATCGTCAGATACTATAGGCTAATTTCTCTGATAAAAACACTTAGCTGACATACTCAATTTCTAGTCATTAAAAGGTTTATATATAATTCATAAAGAAAACATTAGCATCAGACATTTCAGACAGAAAGCCCCCAAAGGAGTGCAGGTCGAGAAGGACTTGTAAAATACATGCTATCCTTAGAAATAGAAAGTGGGCGTGCCATTCTCTACATGGTGAGGAACATGCTTAAGCTGTCACCAGCAGTATGCAGATCAAATGACTTGACAAGTTCAAGCTACACCCCAGTTCTAAGCAAAAGCAATGTCAGATAAAAGGCAAACTGCTCAGCACTCAACAAATAATGCTGAGTCCAGTCAATTCCCTGAATAATGCAAACTACAGTAGTGCAAATATGGGGTCAACTAAAAAGCCAATAACCCCACACGTAGCAATTCCATTCTGTGATTAACCAGTCCCTACCTAACTATTGCCCTCAGCAGCTTGCAAAATGCGCTAGCATTCTGCCACATTTAACAGCAGCATGGAAAAAAAGGAAAGCATGACTTTCCAGGTGCACCAGAATATATATGAAGCTTACAACCTGGTGGATAAGCAAGAAGATGGTATTCATTCCATGGCTGGAATACTACCTTGGATTTGAGAATGACAAAAACAGTTTAAGCTCTTTCATATGCTGGCATTAATCTATTCTAAAGGTTGCCAGCTGGAAGGAAAGTGTCACAAGGAGTCTACATGGGACTGCAGTGGAAACTATGAAGGCTGATATTTGCTCCTGCTGAGCACCCGGATTGTGCATACTGATTCACGGAAGAGGAAAATGCCATTATTCACAAAGGGATTCATTCTTAGATTCAAATGCATCTGCTACTCATCACTTTTAATCATTGCTATTGTCAGAGAAGAGGGCCAAAGACAGGGAGCACAGGAGGTTACCGGTGTGTCAAAGCCTTCTCACAAGCTACAGTTTCTGTTGCATGTTGTAAGCTACAGTTTATAAATGGAGAAAACCCATAGGATGTTTGGATTCCTCCTAACAGGTAGCTTCATTGTAAAGCTACTGTGGTTACAGGGCACCTGAGAAATAAAATAAATAGGTAACAATAAAAATTAAAATAAAAATGGCTGGTTTTTGTGTGTGGTTTGGTTTTTAAACACCAGATATCACACAACCTCAAAATAAGATAGCCAAATCAGATGGACAGGCTAGAACAGGAATATTTAGGTATAGTCATTCCCCAGTGGTTATTTAAGACATCTAGAAGCCTCCACACCATCATGTAATCTGAGGTTTGTAGAAAGTAAATGTCTATACTTGAAAGTATTATATATCAAGCCCTATTAAACCATTCAATGTATGTCCTGGCAGTTTTGACGGTAATTTAACATGTGAAAAAAATTACAACCATCCATCCTGATGGTCACAGCTTAGATTATTCCTTTCCATTACAACCTCCCACACACTCTCCAGTGAGTTACACCAATTCAGTTTAAAGAGAGAGACATGATTCCTGGTTCCTGAAAGAGCACAAGGAGAAGTGATTCCCAGAGGTCAGGGTCATGCTTGGTCACCTGTACACAGGAATCCAACTCAGCAATAAAAAAACAAGCATTCCAGCTGATTGCAGATGCCATGATGTAACATAGGTCTAAGATAAAGCAAGCCATTGGGGCTCTGAAATAAAACTGTCTATCTTACTTGACATTCAGAAGCAAATCAGAGGTTAATCCAGAGCATAAGTGTAATGTATTTATTTTAACCTAACTTTCCCTAGAGCGGCTAGGTCTGAGAGGTCTAGATTCAATTCACAACTCTGTTAAGATTTTCTGGTTGATCTTCAGTGAATCGCCTTTCCTTCCTGATGTTCAATTTCTCCAGCTGTAAATGGAATAACCATGTTCCTTTGCAAAGTGCTTTGGGATCTGTGGATCAAGAGGTTTCTATAGTGTTGTGATATCACTAGTATTAATATCATTCAGAGAATATCTGACTGTTCTCTGAGGGTATCAATATTTTAGTTACCTTACAAAGCATTTTGGTACTTATGCACAGGTAGGACTTCTATTCCCGGATGCATAAGTCTGTTCACATAGACAACTATACATCACATAAATCATATAGAAGAAAGGGGATGAATTAGGCTGTTCCATATTTTATTTGCACTAGCTGAGCAGCATCTGAAAAGCCAAAGGTCCAGGTCATAGGCCTTTTTTACCCAGAGGAGGCTTGAACCTGGGTCAGTGACATTCTGACATACTGCTATAATCACCACCTCTCGGATCAGGCATTGCCTATGCCTCTCTCTGGCTCTCCTTTTGAAACTGCCACCTATGCAATAAGATATGTATGCAACCAGCTCACAGCCTACTACTGTGCATGCCTACTCTTTTTGTTGAAGTAGTCATCTATATGCTTAAGCTTACTTGTCCAGGAAAACAATTTCTACCTGTATGTAAGTGCTGAAAATGCTATGTAGATAACCAAGGAAAAAACGGTCAGAAAGAAACTACCAGAAATAAATAGAATGCCACCCATTCTGTCCTTGGTGGTTCATGTTTTGGTTTTGCCAGCTGTGTCTTAAAAAGCAATTTTCTTGCCAGTTGCCATGAGGTGCTCAAGTACAACTTCTAGACCTACTCATGGAAAAATCGTTTCATTGCCTGTCTTCCCTACTTGCTAGTGAAGGGCAGCCAATCAGAGCTGCTGCTGCTGCAGGAGGCAGGAGGCAAACAGAGCTCTTCCTCCTTCCCCACAAAAGCCAAACAAAATTTTGGGATATCAGAAGAGGTAGAAGGAACACATGACACCATCCTTACAAGAGCAAAAGGAGCCCTGCAGGTCAGAGTAGCTATGATCTTTTTGCCAAAAGCATTCCTAATTATTTATTCCTACATCCACAAAAGTAGTTACCAAGGCCAGACTCTGAATGTGCTTGATCCATGGTTAAAAGAGGCAGGTAAGCAGCCAGACTTTCAATTCTTCTTTGTACACAACAGCTTGACAGCAGCAACAAAAAAATCTTAAGACTATGGACCTATTCTCCCATTGCCCAAACCCTCCAAAATCCTCCAAAGCAACTTTTCAGACAATACACCAGGTAGACTTTCACCGTTCTATAGAGAAGGGCCATTATAATTTACTCACTTAACAAATACATCATCATAGAATGGAGATAGCATCAGCTATGCAGCATCACATATTATATCACTTTTTGGGGGCTAGATCTTCATCTCACATCCCATTTAGTGCCATTTAATGGACGTTTTTTCAATAATGATGCAACGTTTTCTAAATCTCTTTAAAAATAAGTATTTTTCAGCTTTTCTCCTTTTTTTATCTTGCTTTTCTTGGACATTCTCAGTCCTAACATAGCTCTGTCCTCTTGTCCTTGCGCACTGTGAGCTTTACAACATAATTCAAATAAGAAGCAAAAAGGATGCATCTGTCCTAAAAAGGATATGAAACTGATATTCTTTTGCATTTCCTGGAAAGGAAAACACATGGCAGTGGGTGAGTTGATGCTTGTTCAAGTGAAATAGGTACACATTTTACCCTTGTTCTGTATTTAGACCTTGCTAAGGAGTTGACCTGTGTAGGTTAGATCTAGCACCACATTCTATTTCTACCCCTAAGGTAGTGGTTTTCAACCTTTTTAGACACAAGCCATCCCCTCTTAGAGTCAAACCATCTTCAGAAAATGGCAACTCTCAATTTTCACTTGTTTTTGACTATGGAACAATAATAGAATAATTTGTCTGTTGCAAAGAACTCAAGAAGCCCACTACAGGTCAGAATATTTTTAACACTATGGAATCCTATTTGAAAACTCTGGATTTATCTGGTGAATCACGCTTGCAAACCTAGCAGTGCTAATATTGTATAGCACTCCATTGCACCCTTGAAAGTGATCCCAAAGTGCCAAGGCACACTAGTTGAGAATCACTGCTCTAAGGGATATTTCCCTTCCCTTCTGTTTCATATAGGCAGAACCTAAAACAGGGGATTTTCAGAGAAAGGAACAAAAATGGCACTTCTGCATTTGTACTAGCTGTGCCTGCTCCACAACAAGGGAGGCAGTATTTAATGATGTTCTGCACCAACAATTTTGATTCCTGTAGCAGAAAATTAATTTCTCTCTTCTTGCTTGACTAGGAATCCTGTGTGTATTCCTGGATCCCAGCTGGGCCAAAAGCAGAGAATGAGGAAGCAACGACACACATCACGAGAAACTGCACTTAGAATCACGACCAATTATTATTGTTGTATTTGTTTCATATCCTGGTGGAGAGGGGGAGAGAAGGGGGTATATCAGTTGTCCTAAGCACTGTTCCAAAGCAATCTGGAACACAAAACAGAGTTGTCAGGTGTACAGGGCAAATAATATCTTACTTTTACACCCTATCAAAATTCATATTTATGTTTTCAGCCCAAAGGCTGCAAACAGGAGACACACAGCTGTAAAATCTGCTCTCATTTCTTTGCCCCATTCAGCCCCCGCGACTCAAGACAGACTGCAAGTCAAAATCGCATACTTTCATATGCCTGATTTGTGCTTGAACCAGGGAATTAAAGACACAACATTCACCCCTTTGCACTTGCAATTAAAAAATCAGGCACAAAATTACCGGTGCACATATTACTGGTATGAACCTTACAGGATTGTATCATATGACTAGTGCTCTTCTACAACTTTACATTTAATTAAGCATGTATCTTTTTTTTTCCATTTGTGTTTGGTTGCATTTTAAAGTTTGGTTTTAGGAAGCAATTCTGTCATTTAAAAAAATAAAGCACATATTTTTTCTGATTTTTTTTTTTAATTCAATAAAATACAGAAATTAAAAAAAAAAAATTCCCCAGCTTTGCTGACTATGAAGTGTTGAGATGAAGTCAATGGAGGAACTAAACTGTAATACGCAGTTTAAAACAGATTCACTGAGGATGTTCCCACCATTCAAGAAAAGTGGAAGAATGAGTGAGATGACAGCCTGGCTGAAGACAGTGGTGAAACATGTGCTGATCAGAAATGATTCCTGCAGGTTAAGAGGAAAGCTGAATAGTAGCAAACAGAACTTGGAAGAATCATGGCAGTTCTCCAATATGCTTAGGAAAGGTATGGAAGAGAGTCACCCTCACCAGAGATGACTGAATTACTTCTATATTGGACCTCCAGATTTTTCAGGAATATCCACTGATGTTCATGGTAAAAATCTTTTTTCTTTTCATTCTCCTTCCTCTAGCCACCTTGGCTTCCCAGATTAAGCTTTGCAAAAGCCAGTAAGCTTTCCTTGGATTCATTAAGGGATACCTATCTGCTGAGCTCACGATGAAGCAATAAGTAGACTGTACAAATGTGTGTACCACACCATAACTAAAAATGGTAACTTCCTGGACCATTAGTGTAATCTCCTATTTTGGAATGCCAGTTTAGTTAAACTTTTACACGTAGAAGAAAGAAATGTTCACCATAATTGCAAGGTTTCCAAGTATAGCTAACCACTTTATTTAGAATGTAATCAAAATGTATATAATGTTGATGTTATGTTTCAGAGAATATCAAGATCTTTCCTTAAAAGATTTATCATTATGTTTTCTTATCTGTTACTATAGTTTGAATCATTAAGTGTCCCACTTAACAGAAGCCCATTTCTGTCTACTTTCTGGCCCAGTGAAAGGATAGGGGGAGGATTAGGGATTCTTTTCTTCATCCAAAAAGTAGTTTATTCATCAGAAATGCACAAAAAGAATCTATTCAATGAGGCTAAAAAACAGAAGCGTGGCAATATACTGTGCATTATATTTTCCTGGTTTTGACTAAAATAGATGCACAGACAGAAACACGAAGCACTTTTTGCTTCTTTTAATCAACCATAACTTTTCACTTGTTTTTTTTTTTTTTATTACAGAAAAATAATAGAGCAATTTTATTCTAAAGCAAAGCAAAAAAGGACAAGGAAATATTCCACAGATTTCAGGGCCAGAGGGATTTATTGTGACCTGAAAAACTAGGAGTAAGCAGCAGTGGGATTCAAACCTAAACTCTGCTAAAGGCACACACCTGGAACACATTAGATCATTTGAGCACACTACTGCTAAGTGCTAAAACTGGGTGGTTGCAAAGGAAGATGGTATGTAGTCAGCACATGTACACATATATCCTATTCACTTCTGGAATCCCCTTTGAGTTTGAATGCTTTCTGCAATGTACATTGACTACTGGCTTTAAATGGACACAACACTTGTTAAACTTCTCTTCCTGCTGGAAACGACTACCTTTGGCATGTAAATATCCTATAGTTAGGAGCAGTCTCACTCATCCTCTCTTGCCATGGTGCACCACTTTTCATTTTCTTCTTTGAGAGGTAATTAGCCATGTTAGTCACTGGGGCAAGCCAGGGCTCTGCCAGTGGGGGTGGGTGGAGGGAGGCACGGAGAGCTGAGCCTGGGGGAAGGTACTACTCATGCCTCTGAATCTGCAGGGCAAGCCGGGTCAGTCTTGATCTGGCTCTGTTGCGATGCCAGGGTTAGGATTGACAATCAGTTGGCTGTCAATCCCAGGACCCCATTGGACCCAGTTCAAAACTGCAATTCTGGGGCTAGGACTAGTATCAACTGATTATCAGTCCCAGCCCCTACACCACACTGGAATCTTGAATTAGTATTATTTCCATGGAGTAGCCCTATTATAGCTAACCACGTGTTACTTAATCTGGAGATACACCTCCCACAAAAAGTCCTAACTTTGCTACAGTATGAGCACTTAGTACATGTTTTACTGGTTGAACATCCAGACACTCATGCTAAGTGCAGATAATGGGCACTTATTCACATGCCAAACATCTGCTCCAACACGTGTTAATTAGCATGTGTCAACATGCTAATACATATACAATAGACAAACACATGTTAATTAGCATGCTCCAGCAGACTCGATTAATTGAATCTGCTCTAATACATGCTAATTAGCACACTCCAGCAACCTCTGCTTCATGTGTATTCTGTGTCCCCATGCTTCAAAATGGTGGCAGGGGCACTTTAATTAAAGCTTGTCAAACCAGCTTTAGTTAAAAGTGCCTCCACCCCCATTTTGAAGCACGGGATGCTTAATACACGCAACGCTGCAGGCACTTTAAATAGACCGGCTCTCACAGCCACTCTAATTAAAGCACCCCCTTCACACACACACCCTGGAACACATGTAAAGATCCCCAACATGTCCTAAAGATAACATGTAACATAGCCGTTAGATACTAACTTGTTTAGAAAGGCATTAGGTTTCATAGACAAGAGCCTACTTCTCCTGATGCTAACAAAGTAACATCTGTAACAGAGCACATGTGACAAAATAGGCTGCTGCCTAGGAAAGCTTATACCTTTCAGAAAGACTTAGTCTCTAAGGCGCCATCATGCCATGCCTTCTATCTTTTGAGTCAGATGCTGACCTCACACTGCAAATGGCAGCCACCCTGGGCACTGTCGTTGTGAAGGGGTGTAAAAATAGCTGAGACCACAGCAAAAGCTGGCACAGCCCTGGATGTGGAACTGCCTGGCTATGCCTCTGATGATGTTTCATGTTTAATGACCTGCTCTGCCACAACTAGCTACCTATATCAGGTGCTCTGGCATTCCATTATACAGGGCCAGATTCTTCTTTCATTTATACCTTGGAGCCTTCTTGAGGATTTGGCCCTGAGTCTGCTTTAGTTCACTGAAGGAGTTACATCAGGGATCTGTATTCTGTCCAGCTATGACACTCCCATGAAAAGTGAAAGCAGGTCAATTTTGCCAGAATTTCATTTCAGAAAGGAGCCCAGAGAAAAACATTCCATCAGTGTCAAAATGGGCCATTTTCACATGTTCGGTAGGAAAGGGTTTCTCCTTTGAAATAGCAGAAATATTTTGAATGTGTTTCTATATCACTGCATGAAGCTGAATTTCAAAGAGATAAAAATCAAAATGAAATGTTTCAATCAACCTGAAGCTTGGTGCCCCCAAGCATTTCTTGTTCATGCATTTACTCAAACATTTGGATTCCCACTCTAATTCCAAACAAATCCAAATTCCAAAACAACATTTAGAAAAGGTGACATCATTCCACTGCACCGCTCTACTCTGCATGTCACTATAATGGCCCATCTTGTCAAGACAGAAAACAGATATTTTCCCCAGGTAGGAGACATGGGTAAAGAATAAGCCACTATGAAACTTCATCTTCTAAGTTTGCACATACCATTGAATCCATGGCTAACATTAAAAGGGCAAGTTGCACTTAGGTCTGTCAGCTAAGTCTCCCATCAGATAGCTAGGAATCACTCCAAGATCACGTTCCAACCTTGTGGTTCTAGTGGGATGCTTTTATTCTTTCTGTGATAGGTTTGAATTATTGCTATTTGATTTACAGAGGCTCCACTGAATTGCATCTTGTTCTTTTTTAACCTGTGTCAATCCAGGAATATGAGAGAAGGGATATGGTGCTGGCAGAAAAGCTTCACTTTTCTGGGCTTATGCTACCTTCCTCTAGAACAGTGCTATTCTAACCTGTTCCAGCTGGCCACTCCCATTAGTAGGACACCCAAAGCCAAGATCCACCAGAAGGCAGACCTACTCTAGTCAGACTCCCAAATTCCCCTGTGTCAGGGAGAACTACTTAGTCATGTCAGTCTTAAGTCAGGCAGAGGAATAGCAGGCTATTTCAGGTCTGTGACAGCTGGGGTCTCTGCCATAGAGGAAGAACCCTAAAACAGAGAGACCTGCTCAATTCCCAGCCCCACGAGAGAGATACGGAACAGGGGAGAGATTTTGGCCCATCCCATGGAATACCATTCACTCTGTCAGGCAGACCCATTACAAAATTTGGCTTCCAGCACAGGTATTAAAATATTATATACCCAAACTGTTGCCTCTACACACTCAGAGAAATCCTATCTGCCTTTTTTTTTTCTTTCTGGAATGTGCTCATATGTTTCAATATGAACATTTCTTCTTGCATATAGAAGGTGCCTCCTGAATCTTAAACACTGTTTATCATACTCTGCAGGCTCCATTTTTGACACTCAGAATGCAGTCTGGAGATAAAATGAATCATTTGGGACAAAATATATACACACACACATTCACAAAAAAATCAAAAGGTTATTTCACAAGTACAATCAAAGCCATCAATGCAACATAAACCCTATTAAGATACAAATAGAGATTGCCATGATAGGACCTTCCCTCACAATTTACATCTTGCATTAGTAGCTTTTCGAGTGGTATCATAATGATCTTGTTAGGCCATGACAGTTTCCAATTGAATCTCAAACACATCTGCTGTCCAAATGAAAAATATGGTATTGAAATATGCCATGGAAGAGGGATGTGAAGGGCACTGAGAGGAGCAGAAATATTTTTTGGCTCCCTGCTGAGAAGCAAGCCAGGAAAAATGTTGGCTTTTTTTGGTAATGCAAACATTAATACTAGAAAAATGAACTACATAAAGCCAGTGTTACAGTGTAGTTTTCTCAAGGAGTGAGGAAGAAGAGAAGACAGGGAAAAAGAAATTAGCCAGTATCAAATGTAGAGAAATGCTTAGGTCTAGCATGCACAGAACCAAAAGTGAGACATTTTAAAGAAAAAAGTAGAAGACATGTTATGAATTGTGAAGAATCCATTTTTCCTGATGTCTAGTTCTCTTGTGCAATGGTTGTGTCCACTGGTAAGATAGTTAAAAATAAGAAAGCCAGGAGACTGCTAGAGATTACATTCAGCAGATATTGGTCCTGCAGGAATTTTAGTTATTTTTTCAAATGTTCTTTCTGCTTTGGCCATTGGGCAAGGGCTACTCACTGTCCTGGGAGTCATTATTCCACAAACGAGACATTTTCCAGTCGACATGTGTCATTATTAATCACACACACATTTTCTCCAGTGCAGCGACCAGCATCTATATATCCTTGCCTCTAACCACGCTTATGCACTTTGCTTATTTTAATATGATGAGCTCTATAGTGGCTTTTAAGTCCATCATGGGGTAGCCTGGAGTTACAATGCCCCTACAGCAGGAGCCAGAGGTATCATGCTTCAGCATAGCTCAGTGCCTTCAGGAGCATGGGGGGAGGGGAGATCACCTGCAGAACATCTGTACAACTGCACACACTAGCAACATGAGTCTGCATGCTCCAAACAGTGCTAATGTGCTCCAGAGACAAAAGAATCTCTCAGTGTAACTTAGCTTTTGCAGCAAAATCTGCAATGAACTCACCCCAGATATTCCCTTCTTGGCCAAGTCTTGCCTCAGCAGGTTTCAACCAGCTCTGTCTTTGCTCCCACATGCACTTTAATTCCACAGATCAGTTGAGTTCACACCTCCCTTCCTCTTCATCCACTGTACTATACAGCATGCAGATAAGCCCCAGGTGTCCTTAAAGACACAAAAAGATGATGATCTTGACCCAAGCACTGGGGCAGAGCAGAGACAAAGAAGCAAAAGGGAGGGGACACAGGCAACTAGTAGGTGTGGCACATGGCCCCCTGGAAATTGGCCCCTGACTCAGCAGTGCTCAGGACGAGGCAGCTTTTTTGCTGCGCAGGCCGGCAGTCTGTTGGGTGGAAGGAGCACTAAGCTGCAGCACAGAAGTATAGGAGTGGATATGGGCTTTTGGCCCACCCCCGGGGCTGCCCCCGGACCCACCCACAAATTGAGTCCTCATACTCAGGAGGCACCAGTCACCCCTGGGAGGCAAAGTGTAGATTAGAAGCAAGAAGTGGTGAGCCCGCTGTGGCACTGAGGGAAAAGTCAAGAGGTTAGCAGATGTGTTTTTCATGCCTTCTACAGAGGTGCCATAGTTAAGCTTTCAGGAACGGATTAAACTTTATTAATACAGTAAACTGAGGAAAGGAATATGTCCCAGAGACAACTGGTTCCACAGCCTTGAACCCTTTCTTTTAACCCACTGTTCATAGTTATTTCTATAAAACAAAAATGATTACATTAGTTTCATAGTTTCATAGTTGGTAGGGTCGGAAGTGACTTGAGCAGATCATCAAGGCCAACCCCCTGCCATGGGCAGGAAAGGATGCTGGGGTCAAACAACCCTGGCTAGGTGAAGCCTCCTTTTGAAGACCCCCAGGGAAGGGGTGAGCACCACTTCCCTTAAAGGGTCAGTACCCTTCCAGCAGTGTGAGATATGTAGCCTTACTGCCACATCCAAGAAAAGTGAATCCTTCTGCTATCCACATTCAGCTATCCCCAACATAGCCTTCGATATGCAGATTTAAAACATCTTTAGATGCATTGCATCCATTTTCTATGTGTCACCT
Source organism: Alligator sinensis (assembly GCF_000455745.1). Taxonomy (NCBI): domain Eukaryota; kingdom Metazoa; phylum Chordata; order Crocodylia; family Alligatoridae; genus Alligator; species Alligator sinensis. The sequence goes on along the minus strand of NW_005842660.1, from coordinate 271,534 downwards.
TAACAATTGCTCTGTTTTGAAATTTTTTGCTCATTAGGAATGGAGCCAGAAAAAGGAGGAGGGAGATGGGCAGATGCACATCATTCTTGGGTAGATTTCAGGGGTGTAGGTTATAGCCATGTTGGTCTAAGGACATAGGAAGACAAAGTTCTTTGGGTAAATCTGATATCTGTTATTATATATTACATATCTTTTATTAGATTAACTCAAATAGTTCGAAAATAGTTGCTAAGAGGAATTTTTCAACTATTTGAGTTGGTCTCATAAAATATATCAGATTTACCTAAATAACGTTGTCTGCCTTGGGTAGATTTCTGCCTTGCTCCTGGAGAATTTCACATATCGACACAGAGTCTAAGGTTAATTCCAGCTCCAACACAGGCTTTGTAGAATGGAAGCATGTGAGGGCGACTTTCACTATTTTCCTGCAGTGATATTCAAATTCACAGTAAAGAGAAGGTATGAATCTATTCTTTCTTGGAGGAACAAAATCTAATCACCTCAAGGGATATAAACTGACAATGATAACTTGTAAAAGATTTCTTTTGAAGACCATTTCCATAATTCACATGCACCTGGAAGAACAGTGACTTCTTTTGACTATGTATTGCTTTCATATCTTTGGCTAATGTTTCAGAAGTTTAGTTAGGTTAGATCAAGAGACAAGAGAACAGAAAGAGATCTTCTTCACCGAGTATCTTTGTATGCATGTATTACTGTACCACAAATGTATTATTGGTAAATTAATCTCTTTTTTTTTAACAAGGCCTTCACAATAAGCAGAAGATTTTTATATTTGCATTTTAATGTGATGAAAGAAGTAAACACAATGGAGCCCTGTGTTGGATAACAATACTTCTAAATAAAAGGGTTTTCAAACTGGGTTTGATAGAACACAGTATATACTATATATACTTTTTTATCCTTTGTGGGCAAAGATGACCACATCCAGTGGAGGGAGGGGAGGGAAGAAGAGAGAAAAGAAGTGGGAAAGAAAAATGGAAGGAGAAAAGAGAAGAGGAGAAAGAAGGAAAAGCAGAAAAAAAGGGAAAGGGAAGAGAACGAAGTGGAGTGGAGGCTAGGTCACATGAGTACTTAAGTGACTTATAAGTCCGATCTTTGCTTTGCAGTCAATGTACTTATGTTCCACATACCCACCTTGAGGGGGATTAATTTATTTCCTTTTCCTTTTCGACTGCTATAGTGGGACCCCTGCCAGCCGCAGTATGCTGGCTAGGGTGAGGTGAAGCAGGTAATGTTTGGGGCACTTTTTTCTAGCCCCTTCCTCACTCAAGGAGGTGAGCAGTGCGGTCCTGAATAAGGCTGCTCAGTGACTTAGAGGGCTGCCAAGTTCTACTGTTGCTTCTCAGCAGAAAGTGACCAAAAGCCCTGAGCTGCCTGCATGCAGGTTTGTGGCTACAACTTCCAGTGTGTCCACACCTGCTGCTCTGTCGCTGGCCCATCGCCACAGGGCTTTTTGCTGGATGTGAATTGCGTGAGATTTGGATTTAAGTGAGGAAGAGCTGCGCAGCATCAGACTCACTCTCTCATCTGAGACAATTGGTAACCAATGTCAGGACAGTGTCAGGACAGCTGGAGATTGGCCCAGATGCAGCGGACGACCAGGCGCCTTTTTTGCCTTGTCCTGCTCTACGCGATTCAGTTCATTTCTCTACCACCTTCATGGCCATTGGACCATACAAGGGTCTCATCTGCCCACTCAGCCAGAGTCAGACTTTGCAGGCAGAAGCAGACATGCCCCTATCTCCCCAGAGGTCAAAAGACCAACTGAGTACCCTCAAGTGGTTTAGCCTCCCCTCCCACCCCCCGTCAAGGTGGTTTACTGGGGTGTGGCCACTGTTGCATGCAGGCAGCTACTTGGAGTCACAGGTGAGAGTTGAGTGCTGGTGAGGACCAACAGAGGAAGAGTCACTCAGGAGACTCAGGATGTACTCTTTCTCTGAAGGTGCTACCTCTCCCAGACACCCCAGACATCCCAATAGAACACAGTGCAGCCAAGAAAATTAATCAAAGAGAACCTGAGTGAACAGTAATTAGTGAACTGGGTAGTGAAGACACCTCTCAGTGTCAAAAGGATGGAACACCTATAAGAATCAACACGGATGCTTGTATGACGTTAGAGAAATAGTTCTGTAGGGAAGGGATGTGTAGGTCCAAGTCTTAAACCAACAGCAGTGAAAGAGGAAAACTAACATGACTGTATTCTATGGAAAATCTTTCAGTTCTATATAATCCCTTTTCCCTAATGTATTTAAAAAAAATATAACCAAAACATTGTGGAAGATAGGAAAGGCAATTTTTGAAAGATTTTATTAGAATCAATTTATCAGTTATATCATCTGGAATTAAATATTTAGCAAATGCTTATTAACACATAAGGAAAGTTTACAGGATCATCCATTAACCACAAATAAAATATTAATAAAAAGCTCATAAACATCACTTCGGGATAGAGTGTTACCAGTATACTTTGTGAGCTACACACACACAATACAAGGAAAAATGCTCATCTGTCAAACTGGGATTTAGGTGGACTCCTCAAATTTCTACCTCACAACCATCCTGACAAACACTAGTGAAATAATCTCAATGTCACATAATGTTTAAACATACACAAATCAAAATCTGTTGCAGATGTACACATATAAAGTTTCCTCTGAAGTATGCCAGATAAAATGTAGTAACACTTTTCCCTGGAACAGCCTGTTCTATATGTGTACAGTTATTGCAGTTTATTCCACAGACAAACTCATCAGGCTGTGTACTCCCTCTGGATACCTATTGGTGAAGCAGTAGCGATGCAGCTGAGAAGGGCAATGTATAAATGACCATGCCACCTCCTTTAATCCAGGTAAAACCATGGGACAGTTAATCCCAGGTCAAATGAAATGTCCCTTTATAGTCTTAATGACCTCCTTCTCACTCCTCCCTTATGAAGCTTTGGTTCCATAAGGTAAAAAATAGTAAAAAAAAAAAAGTTACAGGATCTAATTCTTCCTCCACCTTACATCACACATAGTTAATTTATACTTTGCAAACTGGGTGTAAAGCATTACCAAAGCATATTAATTTAGGTTTACCCTGTTTCAAAACAAATACTAATGACTAAACAGGGTATGAGAGAGCAGAGAATCAGGCTCCCATTTTTGCTTGGAAAGTACAAATTTGCTAATTTTGGGCTCAGTACTGCTATACTGAAATCAAGGAAACATTTACTATGATTTTCATTTGGGAATGTAACAGGAAACCTGAGCCCTGTTACTAGGAAGCACGATGGCTCCTTTAAGACCAGAACTTTCAGGGCATAGCAGGCTGGCAGAGCCAGGGTTAAAAGCTGATCCTGGCTGGCTGGTCAGTTGATTGGAGTATCAGGTGACCGGAAGAAAGCTCAGGCCAGAGCTATATAAACCCTGTTCTGAGCTGGCCAGGGGGTGACTGGCTGAGAGGGTGGACTCTGGAGAACTCCAAAGGAAGCTGCAGCAGCTTTTTAAGAGAGAGCAGCAGACACTGGGATGCAGAGATGGAGCCATGGAACTGTAAGCAGGCAGTTTGCCTTTTAACTTTTATTTTGTTATAGCCCAGGGGCTTACTGATTATGTTGCATTTTGTACACCAGTGGTTTGTGGATGAGTCTGTAGGGGAGGTGGAGGCCTCATTAGTGTCCATGGGGTGTAGCTACAAAGGGGCTAGAGAGCCCAGTGCCAAGAGGGCACAGCAGACAAGGGCCAGGGGCCCAGTTGAGGGATAGGGCCTTAAAGCTGGGCCTGAGACAAAAGGTATGGGCTAAAGGGCCTAGCCATATAAAAAGGGGATGAGGCCAGATAGGTTAAAGTCCCAACACAGAGTCGGGGAACAATGTATAAGACCACATGTCCCAACAGAGACATACAGCTAACACCTGTGAGGTATGAGGCACGTTAAGAGAAGGTTGGAACGTGCAATTAGCCTCTAAGGCAAAAGGCCCTCACCTGTGGGGAGTGAGAGTGTAGATATCACCTGGGAAGCCCTGGAGCAACCTCCTCTTCAAGGACAAAGGAACATCAAGTCATGGCAGGAGAGCAAAGGGGAGTTTGTTCCCAGAGGAAAACTGAGATATCAAAGGACTTTGGAGTACTTTCATAGGCTTAAAATGCCACTGACTATGATATTTTGTTACAGGGAACTAAAGCATATCCATTATGACTGAAACTGACAAATACTATGGTATTTGGGGTGAAAACAAAAAAATTATAGGTTTTGTGATTTTGTTCCAAGTGAAGATTCAAAAGTATTTAAGGCAATAATGAAAAATTGCTCCTTTCAGAACTTTACCTATATAATACATATAGTGGAGATTTGATTGTCTAAATTGTATCATCTTTGGTGAACAGATTATATGGCCCTAAACACAGAAAAGATATTAAACTGGATATTTTGCTGTTTAGAAACAATGACTGCATTTCCATACACCTACAGTTTTGTTCTCCTGATGGGGTCTTCCCTGGCTTCATCTAAAAGAATGAGTGAATCACTTAGAAGTTACTGATGTCTTTCGAAGAGATTGTCTGGAAGCTGCACATTTCCATTAGAGGAAGTTTTATGATGAATATTGCAAAAGCCTTTCCTTTCAGGGAGGTAAATTAATGAAAGCATGAACACAGTTACCCTCATTCAGATAACAGCAGGGAAGGAACCACTGCAAAGCTGAGCTAATTTTTTATTGGGCTCTTTTTATGCTGTCAGAAAAATTCTAAAAGTTGGCAGAGAATGCCAAATAAAAGTAGTGGAAGGGGTTACTGGGTACAGCTGGTAAGAATATTTCCATCGGGACATGTTTTAAACAAAAATGAGTATTTTTCCAGAAGATATGGATGGAAAACTTTTGTTGTGCTTGACATTTTCTAATGTTTTGATGAAAAGATGAAAATCGGAAGAATTGTCATGTTTCTGTTTTCTTCCTCACCAATCCATCCCAGCCGCTGGCCCCCAGACAAACTGAGATTGTTTATGTGATTTTTAAAATGTTTTTCTATTCTTTCAAAGATATGTTTGTTAATGAAACAAAATTAAATGAAGTGTTTTTCACTTTTTTGAAAAATACACTTCTGTGGTTTGTACTTTTTCATCTAGAGTCCAGCACACTCCTGCAATTTTGTTGTTGTTGCTGTTAGTTTTCAAAAATGTTTTGTGGAATATATTTGAATATTTTCTGATCGGATATTCTCTGGATTCAATCATCAACTCTGTCTCCATGTGTGGACAGGCAACCCCTGGTCCTAGAGATCTTGTTACAAACTCTCTATAGTATGCAAAATCTATGATGTAAGAGACCGCAGAGCTGTGAGATGCATGGATTACCCACCCAAGTGTCTGCAGTAATCTGGAAGAGACCTATATTCATGTGAGTGTATCTGTTTTGCCCCTGAAGGCCTCTATAGATTTTGCCGCAAATATTTCTCCTGGATAACTGCTTCTCCTCACTCTCTGATTGATCTTAGCACCCCAGTTTATATCTAACATCCTATCTACATTCATCTTCTCTTAACTTGAGCTCATTATGCCTTCAACACTGATGTCTCATAGGAACAATCACTTTTCTATAGTTTTCCCATCAAATATTTATATTGTATCTTGTTCTCTGCTATTTGGAATCTGATTTTTGTTTATCTTTCTGTTTGTTTGTTTGTTTTGCATTAGGATGATTTTTTAAAAACTTTTTAACGCTGTTATCAAAGGTATGCATTTTATGGTTGTGTGTGATAGATGCATTAGTCCTTAAATCACTGAATACTACAATTGAACAAAATAATGCCATGCCCAGAAGTTGATTGTTTAAACCTATAGAGAGTTTCTCTGCCTCTTGAGGCACATGTCGGATTCCCGTTAGAGATAATGGGAATATTGTGAGTGCAGTGAAGGGAGAAGAGACCCCTAAAGCCCCTTAAATGCCCAGTGTATCCTCTGCAAAAACCAAAAACCAAATGCAATAAGGTGTTTAACCTTGAGCCTTGTGTGAATAGATAAAAGACCAGGTCAGTCCCTAATGTCTGCTGCTTATGCAGCATGCATCTGTCAGCTTGCAGAGCACTGATTTCATCTTCTGGGTTGTTCGAGATTTTACCTCCACCATCCTCTAGGAACAGAAAAAAGCTCTTTACGCCCTGTGCTTCATTTCTCTTGGCATGATGGCAAGTGGCTTTCTGAGTGGTCTCTTCACACTCCTTTCTCTGAAAGGCTTTTATCAGGAAATGCTTTTCAGCCAGTTTGGAAAATGGGGCCTAAGTGCTGCTTTATGCATGAGTTCCACTTACAACAGTTATCTATGGAAACATGGCAAACTGCTTTATATCTATCTTGAATGCACTGCTTAGCAATGCTGGACTTACCCAGCGTGCTTTGCTTTTCTGAAGAATGAAAGGTTTTTTACTCACAATTGCTTTGTTAAATTTCTGTATAACACTGGAAAGCAGTGCACCTTGGGGTACAATGAACTCTCAGCTGAAATCACAGGGAAGGTTGTGATGCAAGGTCAGGACTCTTGCATTTGGAAGAGGGATAAGGAGAAAACCGTGGCTCTTCTGAGAATGCACTACAGATACATAATGCGCTGCAGGTCTGAGCAGGTGTAGTAGCCCAGAAAATGAGTGGGCAAGGTTAGGTCTAAAATCCTGCCATCAGCATTCAACATTCTTGGCTGATCAGGAGAGATGGGGAAAATAGACACAGAAGAGAGGAAAAGTAAAAGAAACCAGGTGCTGTTGGCCTTCAATATTCCTAATCAGTGTATTTCCCTTCAAATCAATGATTAGCTGAGTTCTACCAGCTAAAGGTCTGGCCTGGAGTATTTTAGTGAGATTACTGCTGGTGAATAGCTCTGTTTAAATAGCCATGAAAGATGAGTGTGTACCACAGAAAAAAACAACCTCTTGGGTTAGACTCTTTCCTCTTCCTCATAATTATGACCTAGCTTACATCTGTACATGTAACAGGAAATAATTCAACTAGAAAAAAACAAAGCTAAAACCATGAATGTGACTAAACAGGACCTGATGACTTCTAAGGGGAAAGTATAACTGGTACACTACTGAATTTATCTCCCCTTTTTCCCCTTTGTTCTAGGATTCAGTAGCCAAAAATGGATAGAATCCTACTTACTCTAGCTATTCTTCCTCTCCAACACATCCTTTGTGACTGACTATGGAAGGTCTCATGGCAATGGGTAATCTCAATGTTTTTTCTTTAGCAATAGCATATCTTGAAGATGGGACACCTGTTCTGTATACATTTTTTCATGCCTCTGCATCACTTCTATTCCTACAGCTTTTGAAAAGTTCCTCATGAAAGGCAGCTGGTTAGCTGCATCCAGGCTATCTAAACCAATATACAAACTGGATATAATTTACTATATGGCCATTTCACAAGTAATATATTTCTCCATTGCTAAATAGCCCTATTGAAAATCTGTATACTTGCCCTTTTGTAACACATTCTTTGATTTGTATATATTAGGAGAAAACCCTGTGGCCTGTTCCAAAGCCACCAAGGCTGCCAAATGCAGCAGGGTCTCTGTTCTTCTAATACCATCTGTCCCAGAAGGAGTGGGGAGTGATGGAGAAAAATGGGGCTATGGAGATGGCCAGGTGGAGTGGGGATCACTGAACACCAAGTGGGTGTGTGTGGTATGGCACATTTGGTCTGCATACTAGGGGGCTGAGAGAGAGATTTATGTCCTCCACCTGGAGTTCATCCAGCATTAATTTCAGTGGGAGGAGGGGTCTGGCCCTAACTGTATATTATGGGCAAAATGTTACAGGAAAATACCATGTAGGTTTCCAAGTCAAGTACTAAGTGCTTAGGAAATCCCACTATTAAAGTTCCTTGGGCCAGCTTAATTCAGTCTCCATTCTCTTGTCTGATCCACATCACATGGGAGCCCAGTTCTCCTGAGTCTCACTCCAAGCACTTGACAACAAGAGAAGATCCCTACTCTTAAAGCTCTGAACAATTTCCTGCCCATCCTGAGCACTGAGCAGGATGAGGATCCTGTAGAACAAATAGTATATGCCTCTGTAATTAAAGATGGTATCACTGTACTGGGTTAAAAGGAGAAAGTATTATTTACCATTTGTTATTATTATGTTACCATGGTGCCCATATGTCCTAGTTAGGATCAGGGTCCATTTTTCTCAGTGCTGTAGAAACTCATTAAAAGACCTACTTGAAATTTGTGAAATGCCTGATTTGTCTATGACAACTTGATTGCTGTTTTGGATAGAACTGCATCGTTAGTGGATTAAGTGAAAGACAGAGGCATGAAAGACTTTTAGGAAAAGTCCATTTTAGTGAAACCAGTTATTTCAAGCCATTTATAATCCAGTGAATTCTAGTACTTGAGGGAGGAGGAAGCACTTATACAACTCTGTGTTTGGTCAGATAAGTCTGCTGGCCTCTCTCCAATATGCTCTTGGTAGTTGTTATGAAACAGTTTAGGTTTGAGAAGGCTTTGTTTCTGGCTGTCAGCTACAAACGCAGGAGGAGAGCTGAATGTTCAGTTGAGTGTTGAGCTGAGTGTAGCTCCTGCAGCAGATCTCTGGGTCACAAGAACAAAGGCCAGAGAAGAGTTTATTGGACCAGGTGCCAGGTAGTCAAAGATGGAATGGGCTGATTTCTTCTTTCAAAATACTGATTATAAATGAAAAAGGCTTTTTTGTTGTAAGGCAAACATTTCAGTGGGAAAAAAACGGCAAAATGTTTTGAGGTCCTTTTTGTCCACTAAATAAATGGAAACCCTGAGCATTTGTAGTTCGGGGTAAAAAAGTTTCCACCAAAAACATTTTTTTCAGAAATTATTTTTGTTTGTTTTGGCTTTTGGCTTTTTTGTTATATGCGTGTGTGTATATATATATCTTTTCCTGAGAAATGTCAATGGCAGTGGGTGCATCTACATGTGCAATTTGTGCCATTTGGGCTTACTGCACAGTCATGTTTGTACAGTAAACCAACCCTGGGAAGGCTCTACGCACACAGCCTCTTAGTTGTGTCTGCATGTTCATTAATGAGCTGTAATTACAACACATTAAGTTTAATACCTGTAATAACAGATACTAACTTAATGTGCTGTAATTGGTGCTACTGCGCATTAGCACAGATGAATGCTTTTTAAGTGATGTTAATGCTCATTAGACTAAATATACTGCACATTAGTGCATTAGCATGGGCTTTGCATGCCATGCTAATGTGCAATAGATTAGGCTAATGAGGTTTGATCCTTATAGGAGTAGAGCTCCAGGTCTCCTTCTGCCCAGGGTTTGAATTACACTCCAACTCTCTGGGGGGGATCTGCAGCAGTGGCAGCTGGAAGCGGGGAGAAGTTGCCACTGCGGCTGCCTCCTGAGCTTCTTAGAAGGGCACCAGCCAGACCAGGGGCTCTCATCTGTAATGGGGGGCAGGGGGGCTCAGCCCCCCTGAGCCCCACCATATTTTCAAACCCGGCTACTGTCCTGCTCTGCCCCCTTGCAGCAGCCAAAGGGACCTGGAAGCTGTAGCTGCAGCTGTCCAGGCACCAGGGGCACTCTTTAAAGGGCAGCCAGACAGTGTTCGCTGAGCACTTGCTTTTTTGGCCTGGAGTGTCTGCAGCTTGTTGGCACAGCTGTCTATGATACTGTCTGCAGAGCCTGTGCCCAATGTCCAATGGCTGCTCCACACCCAGGTCCCAGAAGTGATGACCCCCTCAGCATAATTTGTAGGACAAATTATGCTGAGGGGAAACCAGCACGGGTTTGTGGCAGGCAGATCGTGCCTGACCAATCTAGTCTCTTTTTATGACCAGGTTACGAAACGCCTGGACACAGGAGGAGGGGTGGATGTCGTAAACTTAGACTTCAGGAAGGCCTTTGATACGGTATCCCACCCCATACTGGGGAACAAGTTAAGAGGCTGTGACTTGGATGACTACACAGTCCGGTGGGTGGCAAATTGGCTGGAGGGTCGCAGCCAGAGAGTCGTGGTGGATGGGTCGGCTTCGACCTGGAAGGGTGTGGGCAGTGGGGTCCCGCAGGGCTCGGTCCTTGGACCGACA